>NC_053024.1:585733156-585993955 GCF_003073215.2 Triticum urartu
GAATTCTAGCATGGATAATAAACGATTATCATGAATAAGGAAATATAATAATAATCAATTTATTATTGCCTCTAGGGCATATTTCCAACAAGGGGCACACCCCGAAGCCGCGTGTCGGGTGCCTGAGCGTGCCACCATGCTTCCACAAGCATATGAGGGCCCACTGCAACACCTGGTGGCATTGCTACCCCCCCCCTCCGGTACCCCGTCCCGTCTAACCCTGACACAGACGACCGCCAGATCTAACTCTTTGACTTCCGCCGGAATGGGTCTGACTGGTGGACCTTTTCACCTGGTTGTCGTAGCCTAGCCCATAGCTGCACCCCCCAACACCATCCCGGCCCAACCCACCCAAAGATACACTCCGTGTCAGCCCGACGTGGTCGTGCACCTGGAGGGGGGAAACGGACGCGTCGGGTATACACGGAGGGGATCTTGCTGTGGGTCTGGCCCAGATGTTGCTCCAAAGTGTTCCTATGGGCTGACCTAAGACAACCGGGTGGAGAGGTCCACTGCTCAAAGCCCGTCCGTGCAAAGTCAAAGGGCTAGATCCCGTGGTCAAACGCTACAGGGTTAGGCGGGACGGGGGCCCTGGGTTTTTTTACACGACATGGGCACATGTGTTGTAGGACTGATGGGAATTTTTCATAATTTTTCGTGATGGAGAAGTATCTGAACAATTCCCTCTTACGCGGATTGCTCTTCGCGTGTCTACGACTGTGGCCGGCGGCCTCCGGGGGCTAGCATGCCGCCAAATCTTGCGTAGGCGGCCTCTCACAAGTCTGAAAGTGTTGTGGCGGGTGCAAACTCCCGGCACGCATCTCCGGGGTGTGCCCCCCCCCCCTCACGGACGGCGGCGCCGCCGCCGGCACCTGGAGGGGGGGAAACGGACGCGTCGGGTCCACACGGAGGGGATCTTGCCGTGGGTCTGGCCCGGATGTTGCTCCAAAGTGTTCCTATGGGCTGACCTTACACAACCGGATGGATACGTCCACTGCTCAAAGCCCGTCCGTGCAAAGTCAAAGGGGTAGATCCCGTGGTCAAACGCTACAGGGTTAGGCGGGACGGGGGCCCTAGGGGGGTAGCAATGCCACCGGAGCATCGCACCGGGACCTCATACATGCGGAATGGTGTGGTGGCATGTCCGAAGAGGCGGCACGCGTCTCTGGGGTGTGGCCCGCCCTCACGGACGGCGATGACACGGTAGTAGACGTTCTGCGGTAACGATGCGGCGTGAATATTATTAAATACTCGGAGCGCGATAAAATCATGAGTTTTTTACACGACATGGGCACATGTGCTGTAGGACTGATGGGAAGTTTTCATAATTTTTTGTGATGGAGAAGTATCTGAACAATTCCCTCTTACGCGGATTGCTCTTCGCGTGTCTACGACTGTGGCCGGCGGCCTCCGGGGGCTAGCATGCCACCAAATCTTGCGTAGGCGGCCTCTCACAAGTCTGGAAGTGTTGTGGCGGGTGCAAACGCCCGGCACGCGTCTCCGGGGTGTGCCCCCACCCCTCACGGACAGCACCGCCGCCGGCACCTGGAGGGGGGAAACGGATGCGTCGGGTCTACACGGAGGGGATCTTGTCGTGGGTCTGGCCCGGATGTTGCTCCAAAGTGTTCCTATGGGCTGACCTAACACAACCGGGTGGATACGTCCACTGCTCAAAGCCCGTCCGTGCAAGGGGTAGATCCCGTGGTCAAACGCTACAGGATTAGGCGGGACGGGGGGCCTAGGGGGGTAGCAATGCCACCGGAGCGTCGCACCGGGACCTCATACATGCGGGATGGTGTGGTGGCATGTCCGAAGAGGCGGCACGCGTCTCCAGGGTGTGCCCGCCCCCTCACGGACGGCGATGACACGATAGTAGACGTTATGCTGTAATGATGCGGCGTGAATATTATTAAATACTCAGAGCGTGATAAAATCATGAGTTTTTTACACGACATGGGCACATGTGCTGTAGGACTGATGGGAATTTTTCATAATTTTTCATGATGGAGAAGTATCTGAACAATTCCCTCTTACGCGGATTGCTCTTCGCGTGTCTACGACTGTGGCCGGCGGCCTCCGGGGGCTAGCATGCCGCCAAATCTTGCATAGGCGGCCTCTCACAAGTCTGAAAGTGTTTTGGCGGGTGCAAACGCCCAGCACGTGTCTCTGGGGTGTGCCCCCCCCTCACGGACGGCGACGCCGCCGCCGGCACCTGGAGGGGGGGAAACGGACGCGTCGGGTCCACACGGAGGGGATCTTGCTGTGGGTCTGGCCCGGATGTTGCTCCAAAGTGTTCCTATGGGCTGACCTTACACAACCGGGTGGATACGTCCACTGCTCAAAGCCCGTCCGTGCAAAGTCAAAGGGGTAGATCCCATGGTCAAACGCTACAGGGTTAGGCGGGACGGGGGCCCTAGGGGGGTAGCAATGCCACCGGAGCGTCGCACCGGGACCTCATACATGCGGGATGGTGTGGTGGCATGTCCGAAGAGGCGCCACGCGTCTCCGGGGTGTGCCCCCCCCCTCACGGACGGCGATGACACGGTAGTAGACGTTCTGCGGTAACGATGCGGCGTGAATATTATTAAATACTCGGAGCGCGATAAAATCATGAGGTTTTTACACGACGTGGGCACATGTGCTGTAGGACTTATGGTAATTTTTAATAATTTTTCGGGATGGAGAAGTATCTGAACAATTCCCTCTTACGCGGGTTGCTCTTCGCGTGTCTACGACTGTGGCCGGCGGCCTCCGGGGGCTAGCATGCCACCAAATCTTGCGTAGGCGGCCTCTCACAAGTTTGAAAGTGTTGTGGAGGGTGCAAACGCCCAGCACGCGTCTCCGGGGTGTGCCCCCCCTCACGGACGGCGCCGCCACCGGCACCTGGAGGGGGGGAAACGGACGCGTCGGGTCTACACGGAGGGGATCTTGCCGTGGGTCTGGCCCGGATGTTGCTCCAAAGTGTTCCTATGGGCTGACCTAACACAACCGGGTGGATACGTCCACTGCTCAAAGCCCGTCCGTGCAAGGGGTAGATCCCGTGGTCAAACGCTACAGGATTAGGCGGGATGGGGGCCCTAGGGGGGTAGCAATGCCACCGGAGCGTCGCACCGGGACCTCATACAAGCCGCGTGCCGGGTGCCTACGCCTGCCACCATGCTTCTACAACCGTAGGAGGGCCACCGCAACACCTGGCGGCATTGCGACCCCTAGGTACCCCGTCCCGTCTAACCCTGACACAGACGACCGCCGGGTCTATCCCTTTGACTTTCGCTGGACGTAGTTTGACCGGTGGACCTTTTCACCTTGTTGTCATAGCCCAGCCATAGCTACACCCCCCCAACACAGTCCCGGCACAACCCACCCCAAGATTCCCTTTGCGTCGGCCTGACGTGGCCATTTCCCCCCTCCGGGGCATGGCGGCATCGACGCCCGTGAGGGGGGAGGGGGCCGCGTGCCTGCGCCTGCCACCACGTTTCCACAACCGTAGGAGGGCCCACCGCAACACCTGGCGGCATTGCTACCCCCCACAGGTACCCCGTCCCGTCTAACCTCTCCGTGACACGACGGAAGAAGGCCCGTGTGGGGGGCAATCGATATATGTTTTCTGTACATTTAAGTTAATGAAATTAGTATTGGAAAAAAATAAAAAATAAAAAGAGAAAATATAAAAAATATAAAAATATTATTAGAAATCTATGCCTACGGCAAAGCCGTCGGCATAGCTACGGCCACGGAACGGTAGAGCCCTGGATCGATGACGTAGCGTAGGGCGGGGATCAATGACGTGGCAAAAACCATGGGCCTAGCCGTCGGCATAGAAATGCCACCCCACGGGACCGGCGAACGACGCGGATCAATGACGTGGCGGCGCGGCGGATCGATGACGTCGACGTAGCTATGCCGACGGCCACCGTTAGCCCGTCGGCGTAGCCTGACGCCGTCAAACTGCCGTCGCCGCGCGGGTAGACGGGCCCACGCGATATGCCGACGGCCTGCTCTGTGCCGACGGCCACCGTAGGTATATTCGAAGAAACGCCGACGGCTTATCTATGCCGACGGCCCCCGTCAGCATAGATGGTTATACGCCGACGGCTTTAGTTGGGCCGTCGGGGTATGCCGATATATGCCGACGGGGGCCGTCGGCATTGATTTGGCCGTCGGCAAAACAAGTTTTTCTGGTAGTGATGAAACACATGACTGCAACATGTATTGTCTCAACAAACAAAACACGGCTGCAGCATCAAACCACAGCTGCACTAGTACTACATTGCCCTACAGTCTTCGTTGTACTATAAAATTCCTCAAAGACGACGCACAAGAGACGCAACATGCGGTCGTGTCATTCAGATATTCAGAGTCTGCTGGTAAAGTTGTAACTCCAGTCTTCAAATTACCTGCGCTCACGTGTTCCTTAATACTAGTACCCCCACCGTAAGTAAATTGATATAAGAGCGTTTAGATAATTAAAATAGTGATATAAACATTTTTATGTTAGTTTACGGAGGAAGTAGTACGTGCCATATTAACCCTAGTGGTCCTGTCTGTTGAGTGGCTCTCTGGACAAGAAGAAATGGGATTGTAGGCAGACACGCGAGTTAGTAACTTGAAGGAAAAGACAGCAAACAAAGGCAGCCATGTTGCTGAGTACGGCAGCCAGTCCCTCGACCGGTTCCTTGTGGTTACGAAGTAGCACCAACCAGCACCACATAGTATATGCAGTGCAAGCCATTATGCATCGCTTTCGACCTGCCAGCCATTAGAGCTGCAGTATCCGTAGAAAGCAGCCATGTTGCTTTCTCTCAAGAAGAAGAAAAATCGAGTTTCTGAAGTCCGAACCATGATGCTCTAGCCACTAGAAGTCCAGACGTACAGGCATAAAGGGCGTGGAAGAAGAGTGGCTTGATGACATGACATCTCCATGGCTTTCGGTTATCGCGTGGTACGTGTCCGTCAGTCGACATCGGCAGTGCATCGCCGTCGTTCTCCCTCCGAGTTGGGTCGTACAGTATATCGTTGTTCCCTTTTCGGCCTCTCGAAAATCATACGGTATCGGTTTCGAAAAAAAAAATCATACGGTACCGAACTCCTCGGCTCCTCGCCACCTATATATCCATCCACGTCCGTTTACACCAGATTTCAGAACCCACCATGCACGCGCCGTGCAGAAAAGTAACAAAGCGGAAAAGGGCAAAGTCGATCCAAAGCGGCAGCGCCCCTCACTTTCGGGACCGGACGCAATTGTCTGCGCCTACCAGGTAGACTCCGGCCCGGACTTGCGCGACAGCGGCCGTGGCATCTCAAAAGAAGCCGCATCGCCTCTAGTTCAGCTCGCTGAGAAGTAAGAGCATCCGCAGCCGGGCGCTCTCAACCCGCGCCAGTCCGAGCCCATCCATCATCTCCCTCTTCCGCTCCGGTGTTCTGCCCATGCTCCAGAGGCGCCAGAGGAGTCAAAGCTGCCACTGTCGTCAATCCTGCCGGAGTCAGACAATTACTATCTTCATAATGCAAAGTAACATAATAGTAATATCTTAGATGGCTTCATTTATTAGCTTGTAGACTCATCTTTTCTTGGAAATCGCTATGTTACAGTAACATATTATGTTACCACCTCTCATTAATTACTTGCCACATAAGCAACAATTTCTTAAAGTGCGCTATGTTACTAGCTAAGTTAGTCCCACTATGACTAGCCTAAGGCTGATCATTGTGGGAAGTAACTTATACTAGTGTCATGCATACGACACTAGTCTAAGTTACTATCTTCATAGTGCAAAGTAACATAGTAGTAGTGTCATAGAAGACTTCATTAATTAGCGTGTAGACTCATCTTGTCTTGGAAAGTGCTATGTTACAGTAACATATTATGTTACCACTTCTCATTAACTACATGCCACATAAGCAAAAAATTCTCGGAATGCGCTATGTTACTTGCTAAGTTACTCCCACTATGACTAGCCTAAGAATCAAATCTAAAATCTCATCAATCAAGGCATTTTGTGAGTGGAGAAATGTATCTCGTACTTTACAAAACTACCCCAATTAAAATCATGCATGAAATTAGCTTAATTGCAGTGCATGCATGCTTAGCCACTAGATACTCCCTCCGTTACGGTTTAGAAGGCGTGCTTGGAAATTCTCTGGGACCTAGGTGGTTATCTATTGGTTGTGAGATGGGCTAAAAAATAGCATTCACACTACGCATGCATATAGAAATAGTATATAGGAGTATTAATTAGCTACTAGAAATAAATGCAATGCGCCCTAAACCTTGTTTATTATGAAAACGCACGTAAATTTAACTGTGTCTTCTAAACTGTGACGGAGGAAGTAAGTACAAATATTACATGCATTGGTGTGTTTCTTTTTATTTCTTACATGCAAAGATTTAATGTGTTTCGGAAACTAAAAATAAGATGAAGATGAGCCCTATAAATTAGAAAAACAAAAAAGTTGAGATAAGCCATATAAACCAAAAAAGAGGAAGTAGTACGTAGGATATTTTGTTTGCATGTCTTTGTATGGATTTAATAATCTAGTATGAGATATTCGGATGCAACAAGTGAAATTTGAGATGTTGCGCGTGGACACGTTCATACGTGTTTGAAGGCGTTTGAGGAACCATATTTAACATATCCGGCTGTAAATACTCTACAAGCAGTTATTTTGTGAGCACCATCCCACTTCGGCCTCTAGGGTCTCGGAGTGGTTAAGCTGTGCAGCGTGCAGCGGCGGTGCATGCCATGCCATGCCGCCATAATTTCGCGCTTTCGGTGGCTCCCGTAAAGCCGCTTACTTGACCTCGCTTCAAGCAGCAGTAGCTAGGGGCCGGATGCCCGGATCGACTCGACCGGCCACCTTTATTCGCGCCCCGCTGCTTTCCGCGCGGAGCGGGAGCGTGTCGCGCCGGACGCCGGTCCGGTGAACTGCTCAACCGCCGGAGTAGTGGTATGATTGACCTGTGCCAACAATGTATTGTGATTGTACACCAAGAAACATGAGGCCAAGTGCGACCATGGTAGTTCAGAATTATGGAGCAGTATTGGCTAGATCCGCGCTGTCTCCCGGAGGCAGCACGTGCGGTGCGGATATAAAGAAATGCAGGAGGTAGGTTCAAAATGTGGAAGAATTTGGATGCCAGGACAACAAGTCAGTTGCTCGTCAACAAATGGCATCATAATGTTTGACAAGCGTGCTTTAGGATCGATTGGAAAGAAATACGGTTTTGCGAAAACACATCTAGGTATACCCTAAATACTACACATCTAAATCATTTTGCTCAAGATTCGCGTGAATTTTTATTTTTTATTTTTACGGTTGATTGAGTCAATTTTCTCTCTTTAATAAACTTTTTGACATTTTCATCTTTAATCATGGTAGTACAACAAACATCATAAATAATAATAAAATACATCTGTATCCGTAGACCACCTAGCGACAACTATAGGCACTGAAGCTAGCCGAACACACGCTGCCTTCATCGCCCCTCCTTCGCCGGAGCCAGACACAACTTGTTGTAGTAGACAGTCGGGAAATCGTCGTGTTAAGGCTCTATGGGACAAACACACCAGAACAGCAACCGCCTCCGATTAAAAAAAAGCGTAAATCAAAAGGATCCAACTGAAGACACACGAACAAAGACCGGATACGAATAGATCCATCAAAGACAACCACCGACCGAATCCCGCGAGATCCGTCAAAGACACACCTTCACACGCCCTCCGACGATGCTACACGCACCACCATGACGAGGCTAGGCAGGGAGAACTTTATTCCATCTTCATGAGCACGACACAAACACTAACAAAACTTGAAGATCTAAAAACGAAGCCTCCCACCGGTAAGAGACGGGATCCACCACACACCCATGACCCTAAGGCCATAGGAGACGGGATGGATCGGTGGCGCCGCCGACGAGGCAGAAATCCTAGCCGCCTTTTTCTTGGAAGGAGAGACATCTTTCTGGCCGCTTAACACATCGTTGATTTGATTGTACCATTTAGATGTGCAATACTGCCCTAGACAGAGCCAAAGAAATACACAAGTGTGCTTTAACCTTTGCTTTCCTATCGTTGCTGCTCCCGCTCCGTTATTACTATACCAAACCACTCATGGATCGTGTGGCGAACACATGGTTTGGGTATCGCGCATTGAATCCGGGCCGTACAACGGATTAGATCGATCCCGCATAGCAATTAGTGCTGTACCAGTACAGCAGAGCAGCCGTACTGGTACAAGATCTCGCATTAATAATTCCTTTATCATTGACGTCCACGGACTCCGGTGAGTAATACGTCCAGTCGCCGTTTAATCAATCATCAATCAATAGAGCAACGGCATTGTCATTTCTGATGATGATGATGATGATCGTGCAATTGCCTCCTGACTGATTCGGGTTCAATCGCCATTCTTCTTTGCGATTTCATCCTTTTTATTGAGTTGGCACTAGTTTTTTTTAGTTTTTTTAAGGGATAGTTTTTTTTTCTTGTTGAGGCACTAGTTTTCTAGGCAGACGGTTTCATCACTAGTTCCGCCATTCTCGCAAGGCTGATTCCTTTTGGGCCATCTCGTTTAGACGGGCTTGAAGCTATTTTTGTGGCCCGTCCTGATTAATTTTGGAATTTGGGCTTAACACGATCAACAGAGTGACTTGGGGGCGTGCACGATGAAAATGGAGCCCGGGATCACATGCTATCAGATGAACAGTGAACACAAACATGTTTATGGTGTGCAAAGTTTAGCGAAACAATGGCATGTTGTGATCTGGGCAAAATAAACAAAATATGTGCTGTAATAGTATTTTTATAGCAATTTTTTTATTTGTTTGCCTAGATTATAACATATGTCGTTTCTTCATGGAAATTGTCACACGGCTAGAAACATGAACATGTATGTTGTTAAATGACTTTGTTAACCCTTTTCCGAGGAGTTTATGCATGTCGTTTCGAGCAGAGACAATTAATCTAGACATAAACGACTTTAATTCACCTAATTGTTTTCAAATTCAAACTTTGTAAACTTTGATCAAGTTTATAGAAAAAATATGTCAACATCTAGAATGCCAAATAAATACAAATAAATTCATCATAAAATATATTTTATATGTTTTTTGCGAAATATACTTTTATATGGCTCACATTTGGTATTGCAGATATACATTCTTTTCTCTCTAAATCCTGGTCAAAGTTGCAAAGCTTGGTTTTGAGAAAACTAATGCGCGCCGACTGTATATATTTATGCAAAAGGATGGAGTGTATCAAGTTTTTTCAACGCAGTTACGTTGACACGTGGAGCCGAGAGAACAGAAAGCATCAGTCAGGGTCGGGACCCGCACGCTCCTCTTCTTACCTGGCTGACGGGTTCAGATTCCAGAGTAGATTATGCACACGTACGTGCCTACATATACGATATTCCAGACCGCTCAAGCGTTTGACCCCGACGCCCGCGGCTCCGCATCTCCGCGTGCGCCAATTGGCATGCAGTCACGGTCTCATGCCCTGCACCTGCTCCTCGCAACAAATAATATGCATCCATCGGTCATCAACGGCTCACAGCAGGCGCGTCAGTCTGTAGTGCGGATGTCGACCGTATTTGCGTACCAACACTAGAACCAGCCCAATACTGGCCGCTTTCATGACTACTTATCTGTTTATTTATTTATTATAAAATATTGATAAGCTCTACGACTGATGGGATTGATCGGTCATACTCCTTTTGTAAACTAATATAAAAACGTTTAGATCACTGTTTTAATAATAGTGATCTAAACGTTTTTAGTATATTAGTTTACGAAGGGAGCACTTGTCATCGTAGAGAGTTCATGCGTTTACCCAGCCGGCCAGCCCCATGGTAAGTTGTTCTACACCCCAAAAAGAACAATTATCAATCGCCGCGGGAAGAAGTAAACGGCACCCGTTTTTATGCTTTGATACCTTCGCGCCCGAGAACATTTCATACATCATACTTGGTACCGATTGACAAGATTACAAAGCGTGTGCGCGCTGGGCCAAAGGTGGACTCACTCCATTCAGCTTAACGGGGTTACGATGCAGGCCACGATACGTGTGCGCTGCCGTACGTATTGGCACCATGCATGCCACCAAGTGGCTTCAGGTTCGAGCCCTCTTGGCTCTTGCCTCGCATCATCCAAACGAACTGCAGTCGCCCGCTTAACTGTGTATTTTTTTTCTAGTTTAGGAAAAAATACGGAGCGTTTACCTGAAGAAATCAATCAATCAATCATTGGCCTGCCGGCCGTCCGGTTTGGCCACACGCGCAGGGATCTTTCCGCGCGCAACCTCGTCTCTGTTCTCCAATACATCCCATGGAGTTTCCTGCCTCGACATCACGCGTCGGCTCTCAGCAACGACGACAGGGTAAAGATGCTGGCCGTGTAGATCCAAAGCTTCGCCGTCCTGGCCCATTTTTTCCCATTAGTTTGGCTCGTGGTAGGGCACCGCATACTTCATGCTACATGTCACGCCAGACCATCCAAGGTCCCATGAAGACCGCAGTGCCCTACAGAGAGCTACAGAAACATTTAATCATTTGGGAAAAAAAGACACAAAATTATATTTAAACTGACTACTGTCTCGGATTCGAGAGAACGGACAAAGATAAACTAATAGATGGTGACCATGTCAAACAGGGTTTACTGACCAACCATGGGCGCAGTCGTTGGCATAATTCATCAAAACATGCCCTGATGCCGTATCAACATCAGCAGTGGCAGGCAGCTTGAGACCCAACCTGAGATTCACCTGCACAAGGAGAAACGGAATTGTTAAGTACAACAGCCGAGCAGCACATCCAGTGTCTGACATGTGGCCAAGCACGCATAATCCAACTTATTGCCGTATCTACGTGTTTTCTAATCACAAAATTTATCGACATGTTAACTAAAAACACAACGATATGGACGGAAAAACGTACAAAACCCAGCAGTACCCAGCTACCCAAGCCAAGAGTGATACCCAGCTACCTGCACAGTTAACGACTGGGCCAATGCCGAGCAAGAGCAATGCATAACATAAGGTGCCGCGCAGATAAGGCCGCACACGGATAGGCAAGAAGCACCTGCCCCCACTACTCAAATGCAATACACAAACGTTTGCTTCATCCATCTCATCTTTTGATCAGTTCAACCGAGAGCTCTTGCTACGACTCGTTTATAAGTCTTATAAGGCCACCAACAACCTTTTGTGCATGCGTTTTACTACCTGCATATCTGTTCCTTGGACCTGGTAAGCAGTCCGACAGGCAATGCCCGATAAGAAATCCTCTGAAGCAAGCTATATATGTGATGGTTTTGTTTGAATGGCTGTTTGCTTTGCCTGTCTTTGTTACTAACCGCAGGAAGGAGGGCGCGCCGTTTGGTACCTGATAGCTCCTCCATGGACTTGCCAATTGGGTAGACTTGTCCCGCAAGAACAACCATCGAGATTGTTTCTGGTTTGACATTACCTTGATCTGCTGTGGAGGCCGGAACGGCACGGCGGAGCGATGATGCAGTGGGTGCTACTTCTGTTCTTGCTCTTGCTGTGCCTTCAGTCAGGCTCCAGCCAGACGAACCCCCAAGATGGTAAGCCACAGTCCTTCGTTTTTTATATTGGGTTAATAGGAAGAAAGTTGCCTACTTTTAAGAACAAGTTGCTCACTGAGCAGCCATTGGCCTGTGAAGAAGGCGAGCCAGATTAGTTCAGCCTGTACCATAAGATGAAGATGATTTATTCCTTATAATGAATTCCGACAGAGAAAAAAAATCAGCATCACGGTAGTATGTAGCATCAAGATTATGGTTCTGCTTTCCAATTCGGTGGCGTTAATAGTTACTCCCTCCGTTCCGAATTACTTGTCGTAGGTATGGATGTATCTAGATGTATTTTAGTTCTAGATACATCCATTTCTGCGACGAGTAATTTGGAACGGAGGGAGTAGCTCTTAAGCCATTTTTACCATCATATTCAATTTGTGGCACTAGGTAGCACAAATAGAACTATAATGGATCAGGTACACAGCAGATCAAATCAAACAAATTTAGAATTCGTGCTAATGTATGGAGAAATAGGTCCCACGACAAAAGGTTAAACTGAAATAATGTTTCATTCCCGCCAGTACAACTGAGAATTCAAAGAAGGCCTCCTTTCTTGGATTAATACTTATCCTGCATGCTCTATGATGATACTTGCATCTACTCTCATACGATTAAGATTAGTGTCTAATATGATCCATGATAGGAGTGAGATTGAATTACTGGAGTTGTTGGTATTAAATGCCTCTCTAATGTTCGCTTGATAAACGTACAGTTGCCGCACTTCAAGCACTGATGAAGAATTGGCGGAATCAGCCGCAAAGCTGGACAGGATCCGATCCCTGCAAACCCTGGGATGGAATTTCCTGTTCCAGCGGGAGAGTGACAGAAATGTTAGAACTCAACTTATCAGTCATCATTTTTTACTTCTTTTATCAAGAAAAAATCCGCTGAAACCTGGTAATTGCAGGAGATTATCGAGCATGAATGTTGCAGGTACATTAAGCAATGCCATAGATCAACTCTCCGCTTTGACGTATCTGTAAGTCATTGCTTCCTCAATTTCAAAATAACTTCATACAGTAATAAAAGCTTCAGTTTTTTCTCAACAAAAACATGCGGTAACAGATAAGAATCCAGGAACGGGAGCTACAGCCTACAAAATTATCTACAGATATAAACCATTATATGTTTTAGACTACTGATATGAACTACATGCAGGGATCTGTCTAACAATCCAAGTCTTGGAGGTCCACTTACCCCAAATATTGGAAATCTGAAGCAGCTCACCATTCTGTAAGAACAGCAACCATACAAGAACATTCTTCTTCTTTGGGTTAGGTGGAGAGGAGCAAAAGAAAAGACAGGGGAAAAGCTGACATATCGCGTGTGTTTTTTCTTTCAGGAATTTGCTAGGATGCAGCTTTACTGGTAACATCCCACAAGAGATAGGCAACTTAAGACAGCTCACATTCCTGTAAGAGTTCACTGAAATTTCAACGCAGATCTTTATTGACATTAGTTGATTCGCGAGATGATACAACTCAATTTACTCTCATACAGGGCCCTAAATATGAATCAATTCACTGGCAGAATACCCCCAGAACTTGGCCTTCTCACAAGTCTCTCTTGGTTGGACTTGTCGGCCAATCAATTGTCAGGACAAATCCCAGTTTCGAGAGGTTCAGACCCAGGGTTGGATAAACTTGTCGCCGCAAAGCATTTGTAAGTACTAAAATGTTGTACCCATTCTAGGATGGAAAGAATAATTATAGCTTAAATGTGCTAATTTTTTCATATCGGCTCATCCATCCATCCAAATCAATAGCCATTTTAGCGAGAACCAGTTGACAGGCCCAATGGACAGAAGGCTTTTCCATGCCAATATGACCCTCATACATGTGTAAGCAGTATATTCATCTGCACTTGCTAATGTTCTCTGTTCACTCATGTCATCTAACTTGTTTTGCTAATCATTGTCAGGCTATTTGGCAACAATAGCCTTACTGGACCAATCCCCCCATCTCTTGGGCTTGTCGAAACACTTCAAATTATGTACATACCTGATAAAAAATCCTCATTTGTCTCGCACTCCCTTTTGCACAGTTTTATTGACTTTTCTTTTGTCGACTGTGCATATTTCAGCCGACTAGACCATAACAAATTCAATGGTGTGGTACCTGATAGTATCGGTAACCTGACTAGCCTGATGGAACTGTAAGTAGCTATCAACAAGGAACAACTAATGTTTCTTCTTCCTTCCAAATGATGTAGCAAATATTTCTTTGGTTATTCCAGGAGCCTAGCAAGTAACCAACTGAACGGGTCGGTGCCAGACCTCACAAATGCAACTAATCTCACTTATGTGTAAGACACAAAAGATATCAATGCTTAAGTTTAATGATTCGTCTGTTGTCTCAACACAATTTTCTCCCCGGACAGGGACATGAGCTACAATAGTTTTGCAAGCTCAGGAGCACCAGGATGGCTTTCGACGTCGACGGCCCTGAACACCTTGTGAGTTGTAGGAGGATTAGCGAAGTGAACATTAAATGGGTTTAGTAAGGGAAAAGGCCTAGGTATAGTGGTATACTGAAGGGTGAGTGCACAAACTATATCAGCCATAAATAGAACCTTCAGGTCTATGCACACTCTTGCAATGTGTGAAAAGATCTTGAGGCTGTATCCATGACTGATATAGTATTTGCAATGGCTCTTGAGTGTACAAAATCCACCCCCGTGAATAAGCTAGATGATTCTGAATAACGTTTTTTCTCTGGTTGGATAATTACAGATTCATGGCTGGTATCCGTCTTACTGGGACAGTACCCAATGCTCTTTTCAGCCTCCCACAGATGCAGAGAATGTAATTTCCTCAAGACCTCACGTGATTTATTTACATTTAATTTGCATTGTTTTAGCTGCAAATAGACCCTTACTTGACGTCTAATTAAACCTTAATGTACCAACAATTTTATGTCTTCTGATGTTGTAACTGGTATTTTAATGCAGATCACTAGCTGAGAATGCCCTTGGAATCTCACTGACTATGACTGGTATCAACTCAAAACTGCGGGTTGTTAATTTGACAAATAATCAAATCATCGATATTATTACAGTTGACCCAAGCTACACTGGCAGCCTAATGTAAGTATCACCCCATACGGTATACTGTACAACTATGTGGCATGTGCCTCACCCATCTTTTCTGTTCTCATCCAGACTAACAGGGAATCCTGCATGCTCAGCCAATATCAGTTTCTGCAAACTCAAGGAAAGGCAGCAAGATCCATACTCTACTAGCCTAGGCCCCTGCGGTGCTATTTCTTGCCCTATTGGTCAGTTACCAAATCCAGAGACTTCACAGAACTGCGCTTGCACTACCCCCTTCGAGGGTGCGATGACCTTCCAAGCACCTGCCTTCTCTGACATGACAAGCCCCGAGTTATTCCAACAATTGGAATTGACGCTTATACAGAACCTTAGCCTAGCTCCAAGATCAGTTGCACTTTCCAATGTTGACTTCAGCCCAGGAACTCCTCTAAGATTCAGATTGAAGTTTTTTCCAGACAGTGAAATGGGCTTCAATCGCTCAGAAGTTATAAGAATCAGTTCTGCTTTGGCCAACCAAATTTATAAAGCTCCAACTCAATTTGGACCATATTACTTCACAGCAATCCCATACTTTGCAAGTATGCACACTGCATAGAATTATATTCTCTTTTATTTGATATGTCTCCAAGTCTTATGTAACTTGTCCATTTCAGTCCCAAGCGGGAAAAAATCCTCAATGCGCAAAGGTGTAATAATTGGAATAGCAATTGCTGGCTTTGTCCTTATTGTCGGTCTTGTTCTGGTAGCAATATATGCTCTACGGCAGAAGAAAATAGCCAAGGAGGCAGTACAGCGGACTACTAATCCATTTGGTAATCATTTATTTTGCCGCATCCATAAATAAATGTCCAGCTTGAATAAGCTAGTAATTTTTGGTTCTCTACACATGGCAGAAAAAAAAGCAAGATAATCATAAGCATTTAAAAGTGTCATAACATGTTTGCTTGATCTTGTTAATATTTTGATACCACAGCATCATGGGGAGCAGGTGGTAAAGATAACGGAGACGTACCACAATTGAAAGGAGCAAGATATTTTGTATTTGAGGAGCTGAAGAAATGCACCAATAATTTCTCAGAAACTCATGAGATAGGATCTGGAGGATATGGAAAGGTAACTGATTTCTTTGCTCACATATCTAGACATAAGTAAAAGTTTACAGAAGCATCTAATGTCATGATGCCCCCCCAAAAAGCATCTAATGTCATATTTATATGTTTAAAGGTTTACAAAGGAAAGATTGCGAATGGACAAATAGCTGCAATAAAACGCGCACAGCAAGGATCCATGCAAGGTGCAGCTGAGTTCAAGAATGAGATTGAACTCCTGTCCAGAGTGCATCACAAGAACCTAGTGAGCTTAGTAGGTTTCTGCTATGAACAAGGGGAGCAGATGTTGGTTTATGAGTATATTTCCAATGGGACACTCAGGGACAACTTGATGGGTATACTCTCTTCATCTTTACAACTATCTCCTAAACAAGGACATACGATTTAACCACTGCTAATCTTCAGGTAAAGGAGGGATACAGTTGGATTGGATGAAGCGACTTAAGATCGCAATTGGGTCTGCTAAAGGCCTGGCATACCTTCATGAACTTGCTGATCCACCAATTATTCACAGAGATATAAAATCAACCAATATACTTTTGGACGAAAGTCTAACTGCAAAGGTAGCTGACTTTGGTCTTTCGAAGCTAGTGTCTGACACGCAAAAGGGACATGTTTCTACCCAAGTGAAGGGAACATTGGTAAGTGATTCTGAGAATTATAAGTGCATCGTTTCTTTTGGGAAAACAAGATTTCTTGCTAATTTATCTTTTATATCGAAATACTAGGGTTATTTGGATCCTGAGTACTACATGACTCAACAGCTCTCCGAGAAGAGTGATGTCTATAGCTTCGGAGTTGTCATGCTAGAGCTATTAACTTCTAGGCAGCCCATAGAGAAGGGTAAGTACATTGTGCGTGAGATCAGGACCGCAATAGACCAGTATGATCAAGAGTACTATGGCTTGAAGAGCCTAATTGATCCAGCAATCAGGGATTCAGCTAAATTAGTTGGCTTCAGGAGATTCGTGCAATTGGCTATGGAATGTGTAGAAGAATCTGCTGCTGACCGCCCGACAATGAATGATGTGGCCAAGGAACTTGAGACCATTTTACAGACAATTGTCAACTGAACATTCTGGAGATGCAACAGGTAGAGGCCAAGAGGAACACTCTCCTATGAAAGATGACAGCAGCAGCAGCAGTGCTTTTGATTACAATAGTGTATATTCATACTCAGCTGTTGAACCAAAGTAGGAACTATGTATTGGTTCTTGCTTATCTCTACTCATTGTTTTTGGTGCATGGTCCAAATGAATAGGACACAAGACATTTATCGTACAATATTCATTTTCCTATCTGTTGATATAACCGAGGTGGAATATGTTATAAGCAGGCACTTGCAAATTGCTTTCTTAAGATATGACAAAGAGAATGATCTATCGATAATATCATAACATTCATGACCTGTTATTTTTCTATCGATAACCTAAAATTAAAATGAATGATACTCCCTCTGTATAAGAGCGTTTAGATCACTATAGTGATCACTACTTTAGTGATCTAAATGCTCTTATATTTCTTTAAAGAGGGAGTATCTGCTAAAAGGAAGAACATTGTGCATCTCCAGCATACAGTTCCAATCCATCATCAAGCCTATAAACATCCTTCACTGACTTGAATCGTTCACCCGATTTCTGATTTGAGTAATTAGCGGATGCAATCTCAACAGTTTTTTTTTTCAAAACGACAAAATGCCATTTCACAACATATATTTAACCATTAATGGCCACTTTTTTTAGTAAACTAATAGCCTCTGATTGGCCGTTGAGGTTAATGAATAACTGTGAAGTCTAAGGTCCTGTTGGAGTGAGGTCGTAAAGTGGTTGGCATTGGCGGGTGGTCTGCAGATATAATACAGTATTAGTGAGAAAAACAATTTAGTCAACTATATTGATGAAAAACAAAATTAGAAGATGCATTGTGACCGTGTACATTGAAGCATCTTTCTTATGATTGCATAACCAGTCACAAAGATAATACTGCCTCGATTACCATGCACCTTCACTGCACTTTTCTTATTGGAACATCAGTCAATAACTCTAGTCCCTACGTATAATGTCGCATCTGCACTCATTTGGCAAAATGGCACATCAAAGACATGTATGCCAAATGATAAAAACACAGATATTTTACCCTGAATAAATTTAAATTAAAAGGGGCAAAACGGGGAAGTACCTTTGCACAAATAATGGAAGAACAAACCAATGACTTTGTCACTATCAGAGCTTCCAAATCCTTGGCATTGTTGTTTCAGCCCCCACCAACATATGTTGTACCAAAGGGATATAATATTATTAGCTACTCAACAAGAAAGTATATATCGGAATATAAGAATCACTTCATCACAGCGACGTTAATTTCAACCGAAAAAAGCCAAGGAACAGTTGTCCCAACTCCAAAGAGCATCCCGACTTCATCGTTTAAAGGAAACAGGTTGGTTGGATGAAAGCTGTTACCTGTATCAAGCCACCAAAGATCAAAGAAAAACCTAGACCCGTGAAGGTCCTCAGCCCGTCTAGAAAAGGTCAAGAAATAACACCCACGGAACAGTCAGTAATCCTTATGCAACTTGGTTGTTTTACTTGCCTTTCGATCACCTCGAGACCATCTCTCCCTTTTGGCAACAAAACCCGCAGCTGGTCCAAGTATCATGCAGAATACGCAAACAGGTACAAATTCGGACGACCTATTCTTGAGAAAATGTCCTTCCAAAGAGCAAGGCTTTGGCGTTCATCTTAGAATGCTCCTCCATTTGGGTTCTTGCAAAGAAGCTTTCACAACCAGCTTTGCAGTTTGTTGCCACTCTGAGTGTTTCTAAATTGTGATCCCCATAGGTAATCCCCATAGGCTCTGAGAATGGAGACATTGAGAAAGTTTCTGCTGCTGTTGATGCTGTTGGCCAGTATACCTGTGCGACTCTGTGATACAGATCCTCAAGATGGTAACTATGATAAATCTAATTCCTGTGCCTTTCTCTTCTTAGATTACTTTCATTGCAAAGATGTAGCTTGATCATATTGAAGGTGACAAGCCACACAAGTATTTAGATGAAATGTTTTCTATCTGCCATACTAGTATGAAAAATAATTTTGTTCTATCTACAAAATAGAGATGGAATTCAAGTGCATAATGCAATTGTACTATCATAAACACCATATCAAATAGTTCATTCAATATCATCTCCTTTCATATTCTCCAAGTTCACAAATTTTCTTATTTATCTGCATAACATTAGCATGATGCAGAGCAACTGACAATAAAAGGAAGATATGGCACCATGCAGATAATATAACTTAAGTCAGTGGTCTGTAAATTCCTGAATAATAACATCAATACGCATTGTCAGTGGCTGCGCTCCAGTCTTTCATCAGTGGATGGCAGGACTTCCCATCAAACTGGAAAGCATCAAATGATCCATGTGGTACACCATGGGACGGGGTTATGTGCGACAAGGAGCGGGTGACGTCACTGTGAGTACTAACTAATGATGTTTCAATTTCACCTATCATCCAGTTAAATTTGGCATCCCTGTTTCCAGGAGGCTTTCAGGCATTATTGACGCTCAAGGCACATTAAGCAACAGCATAGGCCAACTCAGTGAGCTTGTTTACCTGTGAGTTACGTACCCTTAAAATCATTCAAGTTTATTAATCATCATAGTAAGACTACATTTTCTGCTTCAAATGTTGGAGTATATGTATATATCAGAAGATTCTGGAAACTTTGACTGCTTAAAGAAAACATTAACTGATGAACATGAATTCTTTGTTTCCAGATGGTAAAGTTGCAGAGCTTATAACATTTTAACAGAGAAGATATGAGCTATACTGATAAAACAAAAACCTGACGTTACATAAGTAGCAAAAGTTTAGAAAAAAGAACTGGCTAATTTACCTCGATAAAATATAATATACTGTTTTTGCTCATACTTTAGGGTGCTTGCAGGGATCTCTCCTACAACATTGGAATTGGTGGCCCACTGCCTGATGCTATCGGGAATCTCAAGAAGCTTAAAACACTGTATGCCTACATGACCATTAGCAAATCCTTATCTTGCATATTTGGGATACATCAATCCCTGGCCTACCCTACTGCATTGTACTTCTCAGGATCTTGGCTGGCTGCAGCTTCACAGGAGGCATCCAAGAGTTAGGAAACTTGCCGCAGCTCTTGTTCTTGTAAGAACTATTAGAACATACAAAGCCTTACTCATACTCACATTATTATTAAGCTCTGCTGCTACTTTCGTTGTACTAATGAGATGAATTTTCTCTGCAATAATTTCTCTGTAGGGCGCTGAATTCAAACAACTTCACAGGCGGAATTCCTCCATCGTTTGGTTTACTCTCAAACCTCTTTTGGCTAGACCTGGCAGATAACCAGCTTTCTGGACCTATTCCAATTTCCTCAGGTGGTTCTCCAGGACTTGACCTACTTACACACACCAAACATTTGTAAGTCCCTCTAACATTTATTCCTTCAGCCTGAATCAAGAATGCATGATCAATATGAAGTGTTAAGTCACTTTTTGTAACTGAAATTTAAGTCGCTTTGTTTTTCATACCATACTGATGCTTATCTCCAATAAATCAACAGCCATTTTAACAAGAATCAGTTAAGTGGTAGTCTTGCTGGCCTCTTCAACTCTAGCATGATCCTCGAGCACATGTAAGGAAGTACCAATTTTCATTTTTAGTAGCACTACACATGTTACACTGACTACTTTGTTGAACTTCCTCAGATTATTTGACCACAATCAATTGTCTGGTCCTATCCCGCCTGAGCTTGGTGGCATCGCAACCCTCAAAATCATGTACGTATATGGGCAATGTCTTTCTTCTAACATATTCTAGTTGCTATTGTTGAACCCCTTTGCATCTTCCATAGCCGATTAGACAGGAACAATTTCACAGGAGAAGTTCCAGCCAACATCAGCAAGCTAGACAACCTAAATCTCCTGTAAGTAGCATGAATTGTGATAACCCGTAACCAAAAAGAATAATATATTTATCTCATGTGGTGTAATTCTTTTTCTGCAGCAATTTAGCAAACAACCAGCTGAATGGGACAATACCAGATCTCAGTAGCCTGAGCAAACTAAACGTGGTGTAAGAAACGTCTGCATTGTTTTCTGCAAACTTCTATGATGTACACTGTTCTGATCAATTTTATCTGCACACCCAGGGACTTAAGCAACAATTCGTTCGATCCATCAGTAGCACCGAACTGGTTCTCAACTTTACAGTCTCTTACTTCAGTGTGAGTAAATTAATACTGTGCACTACTGATCATCTGATGTTCCCTCACGGTAGTCATTAAGTCAGTAATATGTTTCTCCCTCAATCACAATTTGTTACCTTGACACCTTAATATGCAGAGCAATAGAATCTGGAGGACTCTCCGGCCCAGTTCCCAAAAGGCTCTTCACCCTATCCAATCTGCAGCGAGTGTAATTTTCTGGCGACATGTAACAGAAATGAATTATCGTGAACATATAAATTTCTCACGTTTTCCTCTTTTTCTCTGATCAGACAGTATACTAAGCAACAACGCACTGAATGAAACACTAGAGATGACTGGCAACATCACCCAACAACTGAAGATTGTGAATCTCCTTAACAATCGCATATTTGCAGTCAACATAACACCAAGCTACAACAAGACCCTTGTGTGAGCAGTACCTGCATATTCTAGAACCAAGATCTAAACACTCCCTCTGTATTCCATTAATTCACTAGCATTGCCTTTTCACCTATTTGCAGACTTGTGGGGAATCCTGTGTGCTTGGATTCAGATTCCTCGAGCCGCTTCTTTTGCAGCCTTCAGCAAGAGGGCCTGATATCATACAGCACCGATATAACCCAATGTGGTTCAACCACATGTTCCGGTGATCAAAGTCTAGACCCTGCAACTTGCAGTTGTGCCTATCCTTACATGGGCAAGATGATCTTCAGAGCGCCATTGTTCGCTGACCCGAGTGACAGAACGACTTTTCAGCAACTAGAAACTAGTCTCTGGAAAGAGCTGGGACTGCGCCCTGGTGCAGTTTTCCTTTCTGATGTCTATTTCAGCAGTGATGACTACCTCCAAGTCCAAGTGAGCCTCTTTCCATCAACAGGGACATCTTTTGCTACGTCAGAACTGATAAGGATTGGCTTTGCTTTTAGCAACCAAACTTATAAGCCACCAAATATTTTTGGACCTTATTACTTCATTGGAGATACATATGTCTCATTTTCAGGTATCCAACATCAAAAATGTAAATTATGTCCATGTTTACATAAGAAATTCACTGGTACTTCCTATCTCAGGTGGTGCTGGCAGTGGGAAATCTCAAATGAGCAAACGTGCTATAGCTGGAACTGCAGTAGGCTGCAGTTTTCTTCTGCTTGCCCTAATGTCCGGGGCGACATTTGCTATACTGAAAAAGAGAAGGCCAGAACAATCATCAGGACGAGCAAATCCATTCGGTAAGGCTCCAAAGAATGTGAATTGCAATTCCAACTATGCAGCTGTCGATTCTGCCGAGACATGACACTATATATTACTAGAATTGA
The DNA here is from genome assembly GCF_003073215.2 of Triticum urartu. Classification (NCBI taxonomy): domain Eukaryota; kingdom Viridiplantae; phylum Streptophyta; class Magnoliopsida; order Poales; family Poaceae; genus Triticum; species Triticum urartu. Next base: position 585,755,470 of record NC_053024.1, read on the forward strand.
CAAAGATTGCAGATAACTAAGTAGATACATAGCACATTATAACACAACAAAGCAATAACAACTGGGCCCTTTTTTTCTTGCAACCCCACTGTTAGGTGTCCAAGCTTACAACCGTTCATACTAATGGTTTTGACAGCAAGCGCTTAGCTAACAGATACTCACAGCAGTGATAAAGGGAAAACTGACAAACTTTTGAAGATTGCTGAAACTTTACTGATTTTACTCCATTTGCATCTAAATTTAAGCTTCATGGGGAGTTGCTCAAAAAGATAGTGGAGGTGCTCCACAGCTCAAAGGAGCCAGGTTCTTCTCTTTTGATGAACTGAAGAACTGCACCAACAATTTCTCAGAAAATCATGAAATAGGATCAGGAGGCTACGGAAAGGTAAATAACTACATAGTTATTGATTAACATTCTTCCAAGAAGATTGACATACAACTAATCTAACGGTTTACCTCATGTGAAAGGTTTACAAGGGAACGATTGAAGATGGAACAGGTGTTGCAATAAAAAGAGCGGAGTATGGATCAAAGCAAGGTGCGGTGGAGTTCAAGAATGAGATTGAACTGCTGTCCAGGGTTCATCACAGGAACCTAGTAAGCCTGATAGGATTTTGCTATGAACAAGGGGAGCAGATGCTGGTGTATGAATATGTTTCTAATGGTACATTGCGAGAGAACTTGCAAGGTATGTATACAGAGATAGTTCATAAGCCTAAAAGTAAGTACATTTTGTGTTTCTTCTCCTTCACAACTTGCAATTTTGACTCAGCAAGGGGAATTTACCTGGACTGGAAGAAGAGGCTCAGGATTGCTCTTGGCTCAGCTAGAGGACTAGCGTATCTTCACGAACTTGCTGACCCACCTATTATCCACAGAGATATCAAGTCCACAAATATCCTTTTGGATGACAATCTTAAAGCAAAGGTTGCTGATTTTGGTCTGTCGAAGCTAGTTGCGGATACCGAAAAGGGACACGTTTCTACTCAAGTCAAGGGAACACTTGTAAATGCTCTGCTTACCATTGTCTGCCAATTTGTGTACAGATTTCATTGGTTACTCTTATGCTTGACGGCTACATTTCATTTCGTAGGGCTATCTGGACCCCGAGTACTACATGACGCAGCAGCTATCAGAGAAGAGCGACGTCTACAGCTTCGGCGTCGTCATGCTTGAGCTACTAAGCGCCAGGCTGCCCATAACAAAGGGCAGATACATCGTCCGGGAGTTCAGGATTGCCATAGATCCCAACGAGCACGACTACTACGGCTTGCAGGGCATCATCGACCCGGCCATCCACGACGCCGCCAAGTCCGCCGGGTTCAGAAGGTTCGTGCAGCTGGCCATGGAGTGCGTGGAGGAGTCGGCTTCAAAACGGCCCACGATGAGCTCGGTGGTGAAGGAAATCGAGACGATGCTCCACAATGAGGGGCTGAGCTCATCCGGCTTGTCTGTCACGGAGTTCGAGCACGCAGGGCAAGCCACCGGAGGCCCATACGGCGGTGCGGTGGTTGTGACCGGATCGAGCAGCAGCAGCAGCATCATATCGGAAGAACCATCCCGGTCCCACCGTGGAACTCGGCACTAAGCTCCCCGCACGCTCTTTGCCTACTCGGTGGACATTTTATGGACATTTTTTTTCCTAATCAGTCGTTGGAACTTGCAATCCGCCCAAATTTGAAGGCCATGGCTCGAATGCCCGATTGGCTTCAGACCAGATCAACCAACGTCGACGGTGAATTCGTCTGTGTAACGTTAAATAAAGCAATGGCTAATGGAATCGAAGCTGCTCTGAACTCGTGATGCTAGATCGCAGAAACCCATGGCTTCGAATTAAGAGCGCGTTTGGATTTGCGGCCGTTGGTGTGTTAGGGCAGGGGTTTCGACGAGCGCGAGGGAGGGGAAATGCGGACGAACCTGGGTCCGGCGGGGAGGCGGACGCGGCCGGCGGCGCGGACGGCCGTGCCCCGTGCGTGTGGGCGTGCGCTTTGGAGGGGTTCGTCTCTGCTCCGCTCCGTCTTCCACGGGGAAAATATGGTGCACCGGAGTCTGTGGTGCTACTATGCACCTAAATCACGTTGCGCTTTTAAATTATTTATAAAAAAATCTGGAATTTTTTTAGCACATGCACATAATATCAATACAGGTTGCCACAAAATTTCAAGTCAAAACTCGAAACACAACTCAAAACACAAAAGTGACAAATCCAATGATGAATAGTATGTACAATAACTTTGGCTTTAGATTTTGTCCATTATCACACTGATGTCAAATTTGTCATTTTTGTATCTTAAAAAATGTTTTAAATTTTGATACAAAACTTTATGACACCATACATTGATGTTGTGTTAATGTGCTAGATTTTTTTTTAGATTTTTTAAAATGTTCTATGGCATCCGGTGCATCGGCAGCACCACAAGTGCGGGTGCACCGGATACATTCCCGTCTTCCACCTCCGCGCCGGCTCTCCGTGATGTGACCCAAATGATCTGTACACCGGGCCCAACGCGCCGACCCAACCCAAACAACGTCCGCTCAGTGATGCATTTCTGGCCCAAATTTGAGCCAGGTTTACGTCCACACGGACATGAGGCACGCATCCGTTTGGTGTCCATTGCAGGGCCACAAATTGGCCACACAATCACCGCATACGGTCGTAATAAATGCGGCCACCTAACTTGGGCGCGTATGACAACGTGTGGAAGCATCCGGTGCATCGTCGTTTTTAAATGCAAGTGCGGGGGCGACCTCATCCACTTCTCCTCCGTCCACATCTGGCCACACGTGCTTCCTCGCCGGCGACCACAAAACCCTAGCTCGCCATGGGGTTCTTCGGCAAGAACAAGGGAAAGCTCACCCCCGGCGCCAGCTTGTCCCGCGCGCCTTCTTCGTTGTTGTTGCCAACTCCTTCACGCGGCGGGCCACGGGAGAGGTTGTACATCCCGATGCACCAAGCACGCTGGCACTAGCAGTACCGCCAGACACTGCCGTACTCGGTTGTCGACCTGCCCCACGGTTGGCATCTGGACCCGCACCGCATCCCCGTGTCGGCAGTGTCACGGTCGCCGTGGGCGCACATAGAGAAGGTGTGCCGGTGTCGTGCGCTCCTTACGCCAGAGCAACGACGTCTCCCAACCTACGTGTAGGACTCCCTCAACTGGGAGGCCTAGTTCGCGATGGAGCAAGGCGTTGCCTGCCATGATGGTGAAGGAAATATGCCCTGGAGGCAATAATAAAGTTGTTATTTTATATATAATTTTATTCAAAGATTTATTATTCATGCTAGAATTGTATTGATCGGAAACTTAAATACATGTGTGAATACATAAACAAATACCGTGTCGCTAGTGAGCCTCTACTAGACTAGCTCGTTGATCAAAGATGGTTAAGGTTTCCTAACCATGGACATGTGTTGTCATTTCATAACGGGGTCACATCATTAGGAGAATGATGTGATGGACAAGACCCATCCGTTAGCTTAGCATATGATCGTTCAGTTTATTGCTACTGCTTTCTTAATGTCAAATACATGTTCCTTCGACTATGAGATCATACAACTCCCGAATACCGGAGGAATACCTTGTATGCTATCAAACGTCACAACGTAACTGGGTGATCATAAAGATGCTCTACAGTTATCTCCAAATGTGTCTATTGAGTTGGCGTGAATCGAGATTGAGATTTGTCACTCCATGTATCAGAGAGGTATCTCTGGGCCCTCTCGGTAATACACATCACAAGAAGCTTGCAAGCAAAGTGACTAAGTTAGTTGCAAGATGATGTATTATAGAACGAGTAAAGAGACTTGCTGGTAACGAGATTGAACTAGGTATAGAGATACCGACGATTGAATCTCGGGCAAGTAACATATCAACAGACAAAGGGAATTACGTATGTTGTCATAAAGGTTCAACCGATAAAAGATCTTCGTGGAATATGTAGGAATTAATATGAGCATCCAGGTCCCGCTATTGGTTATTGATCAGAGAGGTGTCTTAGTCAGGACTACATAATTCCCGACCCCGCAGGGTCGCACGCTTAACGTTCGTTGACGCTAGAGTAGTATTGGGATATTTGATGAGTGGTAACCAAATGTTGTTCGGAGTCCCGGATGAGATCCCGAACATCACTAGGAGTCTCGGAATGGTCAAGAGGTAAAAATTTATATATGGGAAGTCATATTTTGGGTTCCGGAAAAAGGTGCATTTTTTGGTATTGTACCGGGAAGCTTCTAGAAAGTTCCAGAGGATTCCATAGGGATTCGGAAGTCCACAAGTGAGTCCACCACAACCCAAGGGCTAGAATGGGTTGTGGGGAGGCTCCTTGGCCTTATTGGGCTAGGCGCACCAAGTCCTCAAAAGCCCATATGGCTAGGGAGGGCAAAAAAGGGAGTCCTGGTAGGAATAGGATTGGACTTGGAGTCCAAGTCCTCTCCCCTTAGTTGCGCCTTAGGGCTTGGAGGGCTGTTTCCCACGCCCCCACCTATATATAAAGGGGAGGGGCGTCCCAAGAGGACACACAAAGCCCTTGGCGCCCCTTCCTCTCCCGTTACTCAATAGTTCCACCGCCTCGTCCCGTCGACGCTTAGCGAAGCGTTGTCGGTACTCCACCACCATCATCACCATCATGCCGTCGTGTTGGTTGTGATCCCATATACTTCTCCTCTCCCGCTTGCTGGATCAAGAAGGAGGAGACATCATCGAGCCGCACGTGTGCTAACTCAGAGGTGCCTTCCGTTCGGCACTAGATCGGTTGGATCGTAATCGGATCGCGAAGAGTACGACTACATCAACCGTGTGATAAATGCTTCCGCTTAACGGTCTATGAGGGTACGCAGACACACTCTCCCCTCTCATAGCTATGTATCTCCATGGATATATCTTGCGTGTGCATAGAAATTTTTTATTTTCCATGTAACGTTTCCCAGTAGTGACATCAAAGCCAGATCTATGCGTAGATGACATGCATGAGTAAAACACAAAGAGTTGTGAGCGGTAATAGTCATACTACTTACCACCAACGTATTGTTTTGATTCGGCGGTATTCTGGGATGAAGCGGCCCGGACCAACCTTACATGTCCACGCACATGAGACCGGTTCCACCGACTGACATGCAACTAGGTTTGCATAAAGGTGACTGGCGGGTGTCTATTTCTCCTACTTTAGTTGAATCGAATTTGACTACAGCCGGTCCTTGAATAAGGTTAAAACAGAAAACCTGACGAATCGTCATTGTGGTTTTTGCCGTAGGTAAAAAGGTTCTTGCTAGAAACCCGTAGCAGCCACATAAAACTTGCAACAACAAAGTAGAGGACGTCTAACTTGTTTTTGCAGGGTATGATGTGATGTGATATGGTCAAGACATGATGTGACATACGTTATTGTATGAGATGATTCATGTTTTGTAAGATATCAGGCAACCGGCAGGAGCCTTATGGTTGTCTCTTTATTGTATGAAATGCAAACGCCATGTAATTGCTTTACTTTATCGCTATGAGTTAGCAATAGTTGGCGAGACGACCACGACGCAACGATGGAGATCAAGGTGTCGAGCCAGTGACGATGGAAGATCATGACATGCCTTGGAGATGGAGATCAAAAGCACAAGATGATGATGGCCATATCATGTTCACATATTTTGATTGCATGTGATGTTTATCTTTATGCATCTTATTTTGCTTAGAACGAGTAGCATTATAAGATGATCCCTTCACTAAATTTCAAGGTAAAAGTGTTCTCCCTGAGTATGCACCGTTAAGTTCGTCGTTTCGAGACACCACGTGATGATCGGGTGTGATAAACTCTACGTTCACATACAACGGGTGTAAGACAGTTTCACACATGCAGAATACTTGGGTTAAACTTGACGAGCCTAGCATGTACAGACATGGCTCGGAACACTGGAGACCGAAAGGTCGAACATGAATCATATAGTAGATATGATCAACATAGAGATGTTCACCATTGATGACTACCCCATCTCACGTGATGATCGGACATGGGTTAGTTGATTTGGATCACGTATCACTTAGATGACTTGAGGGATGTCTATTTAAGTGGGAGTTCTTAAGTAATTTGATTAATTGAACTTAATTTATCATGAACTTAGTCCTGATAGTATTGCAGATCTATGTTGTAGATCAATAGCTCGCGATATAGCTCCCCTATTTTTGATATATTCCTAGAGAAAAATAAGTTGAAAGATGATAGTAGCAATGATGCAGATTGGGTCCGTGATCTGAGGGTTATCCTCATTGATGCACAAAAGAATTATGTCCTTGATGCACCGCTAGGTGACATACTAAGATCGAATATGGTTGACTAGAGGGGGGTGGAATAGGCAACTAACAATTTTTAGCTTTTCTTTAGCAATTTAAACTTTGCATCAAAGTAGGTTGTCTAGATATGCAACTAGATGAGCAACCTATATGATGCAACACGAATAGGAACACAAGCAAGCAAGATATATGAAACAAATAAGCTACACAAGTAAAGGCACGAGATAACCAAGAGTGGAGACGGTGGAGACGAGGATGTGTTGCCGAAGTTCCTTCCCTTTGAGAGGAAGTACGTCTCCGTTGGAGCGGTGTGGAGGCACAATGCTCCCCAAGAAGCCACTAGGGCCACCGTAATCTCCTCACGCCCTCACACAATGCGAGATGCCGTGATTCCACTATTGGTGCCCTTGGAGGCGGCGACCGAACCTTTACAAACAAGGTTGGGGCTCTCTCCACAACTTAATTGGAGGCTCCCAACAAAGACCACGAAGCTTCACCACAATGGAATATGGCTCCGAGGTGACCTCAACCGTCTAGGGTGCTCAAACACCCAAGAGTAACAAAATCCACACAAGAAAGCATGGGGGAAGCAAATATCCTTTGGTGGAAGTGTAGATCTAGGTCTCCTCCTTCAATCCCTAGCAAATCAACAAGTTTGAGTGGCTAGAGAGAGAGATCGGGCAAGAGAGCTTGAAGGGCATTAATGGTGGAGTGAGATAGGTCAAAGGTGGGAGTGGTAGGTGGGAGAAGCTCCCTTAAATAGTCACCCACATTTCCAACCGTTACTGCGTTTTTTGCACTACAGTGGTACAACCGGTCCTCGTCCCGGTACAACCGGGACTCACGGTGTAACTGCAGAACCCTACCAAGCGGTACAACCGGACAGGCGGGCGGTAGTACCGGCTAAGAAAATAACCGGACTAACCGCCTGGCTACCGCACAACCACCGCATCAAAACAGGAGCTTGACCGGTACTTGGGCGGTGCCTGGCCGGAATAACTGCATGGCCTTGAGCTCTTGGGCGGCTAAGTTCCGAGCGAAAGAACCGCTCGGACCACCGGTGGTACCGGTCATCGTGGAACGACCGGACCAACCGGGCCACTACCGCCCAAGAACCGCATCAAACCAGAAGCGAGAGCGGTACTTGAGCGGCGCATGGACGGAACCACCGCCCCAGCTGTTGCAGAGCATGGTGGCGGTACCACCGCCCGGAGGCAGCGGTACAACCGCTCGAGCAAAGCTGGTGAGCGACAAGACCCATCGGTACAACCGCTCCAGAGAGCGGTACAACCGCTGGGCAGAAACAGTGAGCAGGAAAGAGGGGACGAGGCAAGGAAAACTCTCTCTCTCACACACACCTGAGGAAGGCAAAGAGAGGGTGAGAAAAGTGTACATGAACTGATTCCCCCAGAGCTTCCTAATGAGGCTTCCCTCTTGATAGTACGAGTACTCTACGACCAAAGAAAATAAAAGCGTAGAGGACACGTCTTCGATCTTTTCCTTCGAGAGGCAAAAGCAATCCGATGTAAGCCTAAGCATCGAGAACCTGAAACATATAGCACACGATTAGACCACAAAGGGTTGTCATCATCATCCAAAACATAAAGTAGGGAAATGCCCTTTCAATCTCCCCCTTTTTGGTGGATGATGACAACAACACGATTTGCAAGAGATAAGTCAATGAAATCTAGACGGAACTCCCCCTGAATGTGTGCCCCAACAAGTACTAGCTGTTAGAAAGCATGGGCACACTTTCAGGACTAGACTCCCCCTAGATTTTATAGACTCATCACTCTGAGCTCAAAAGGATAGACAATAAAATACTTAGAGGCAATAATAGCGAAAATGACCTACGAACAGAAAGGGAAACGGAGTAACAAGTCTCACACACAGCACGGAACGAAACAAGTCCACAAACAAACACAAAACACGAGAACAAGAGGAAAAAAGCAAATCCCCAAGACCTATAGAACCCTCTCCCCCTTTGGCATCAAGACACCAAAAAGGAAAAGAGCGAAGCTAGCGACCCAAAGCTTAGGCGTCCTCCTCTGACTCCTCGGTCGCATCTGGATCTTCATCATCAAAGTCGTCATCGTCGTCGTGATCAGATTCTTCCATGGCATTGTCAGCTGCTGCAAACGAGGATGATGGCTGGGGAGGGGCTTCATCATCAGTCCAGGTGCTATGGGTAGAGATCCAACGCTCCTCTGGGGTGATGCTCTTCTCAGAGCCACTCTAAACCTGCATGTTGAGGTGCTTCATCATTGCAATTTGGCGACGCCGTGCAAGCTTCTCATTGACATGTGCCTCATACATCTTCTTCTGGATGTCAGCCTGGAGACAAAAAGTCTTCTTCACCTTGGCAGTAAGTGTGGCCACCCACGAAGGCTTGGACCCTGGCTCCAGCTCAAAGTCCTCATCGTCAGAAGTAGCATAGACATCCTCAGGAGCATGTTCAGGGAAGCGAGGCTTGGCATGCTTCTTCTTCTTAAGGAGCTTGACCTCATGAACAGTGAGGTTGTCTGGAGAAGTGAGGAGCTCTCTAGGACGACGAACAGCCCACACAGAGTTCAGAAAGCACATGACAAACGGAGCGTAGATTGGGACTTTACGGTAGATGACCATGTTGTACATCTCATGCCACAGCCAATTTGACACATCAAACGTTGCCCCTGTCCCCACCATGGTCTTCATAGCAACCATCAAATCAACCAGATAGCCATGAATCTCATCTTGATTGCCCACCTTGGGCAAGAGCACATTGCGGAACACTCGGTGAATGATGTCATAGACCTTATCCAAATCCTTGGATTCTCCAATAATCCCACGGCCCCGAATGTACAGAGGGGCAAGCTTCTCCTTAGGCATGGACTTAGGAAAATCATGAGGGCGAATGCCACCCCTTCCTTCCAAACCGGTATCCTCGTACCCAATAGCATTGCAGAAAGCCCTCCAAGGAACGTGAAACAATTCATCGCGACACATGAAGGTGAGAGTGCGCGCATCATCTTCCCCAAAATGAACCGTGGCATAGAACTGATGGATAAGTTGAACATCAAAGTCACAGTTGACTGACATGATCTTGACAAGATCAAACTCCTCGCAGAGAGCTAGTGCCTCACCAAAATACTCCATGTTGTTTCTCCAATGATCAAAATCAATTGTCCACTGCTTGGCATATCTGTTCTTGTTGTGCTCAAAGAGTTCATGAACAATCCGCACTTGCATCTCATTCCGGAACTGAACAGTGGTCCAGCGGGGAGCAATGGGAACCTCATACAGATTCTTTGAGCAGAAGGCTTCCCAATCCTTGGCTTTCCAACGATGCAACGGCATAACCACACGTTGCTTAGCAGCTGCAGACTTTTCACGGCGAGTGGGCTTGGTGGGAATCACAACTTCTTCTTCATCATCAGACACAACCGGGCGCAAGGTCCTTCGTGCCCTCTTCTTGGTCTTGCAAGGAGCAGAGCGAGAACTAGAGCCACCTGAACACACACACGAAAAGAACACACAAAAACCCAACAAGGATGAGAGGATTGCACCCACTAGCAGAAAAGGAACAAGTTGCAACAACAGAGAAGATAGAACAATGCTTAGTGGTTGATATACTCCGGTTGTACAGGATCTTCAGCCGGTAGTACCGCTCCAGTGGTTGTACCGCTCGTAGGGGCGGTAGTACCGCTCTAGCGGTTGTACCGCCCGTAGGGATGGTAGAACCGCTGACAGTGGCACTACCAGGGAAGATAGATCTAACCGAGGCATACGAATCACACAAGTAATATTCCGAATTCTAAGTGCTGCAAACAAGACAGGAGGCTAACAAAGAACTCTTCTAAGCCAAAGATCGAACACTAAACGCGGAAAGATAAGTAAAGCCCTAGACAAGGAAGAACCCTAAAAAAATCTAGAGGCAAAGAACACGAGGCATTACCACCATCCATGGGAAGAGATCGGGAGGCCTCCACGGAGAGAATCCACGGAGAGCCAAGGATCCGAAGCGTGAGACGCACTCCGGGGCAGGGGTAGAGATGGCCGGCGGCTTAGGACAAAAATAAGAGGAACGAGGACGAAGGGAAAAAGACAACCCTTCAGCCCCGTCGAGTATATATAGGCCCGTACACACGCCCCGGTAGAACCGCTTAGGGGAGCGATTGTACCGCTCGTCTGGTACAGACCGGTGGATGGAGGTGGTACTTCCGGTGCCTGGGAGACAGCGGTAGTACCACACGTCATCAACCGGTAGTACCGGACGTGGGTTACCGTGGGTTTGTGCGGTGGAATCGCCCAAGCACCGAACGGAGACCCTTGGGACGGCACAACCCGGTACCAGCGGTAGAACCGCTCGTGGTACTGGTTGTACCGCCCGACCACCTAAGCCCAAGCCAAGATCAAATGAGTGCAATCCGAAGGGAGGAAGAAGGGGCACAAAACAGGAGAGAAACAACACCCTAGGAGAACCTAACACAAAGAGCAAAGACATAAAGAGAGAAAACAACACGAGAACAACAAGGTTAACTCCAACCTCCCGAAGAGAGGACGGTGGCCGAGGCCACCTATGTTTGAGTCAATTGGTATGGCACCGCGAAGAATTATCCTTGGGTCCATGAACAAAACTCGTTTTTGAAGCACAAATACCATCAAATATGGCTAATGTGAAAGACACTGTCAATTTATGCATAATGGGGGGAGGGAGAGTTCATTGAGAGAACAACACTCCCCCTATGTCCATGCCTACACCTAAACTAGATAACAAATTGAGTGTGGTAGGGTGTGCAAGGGTTCAAGCCACATTGCTCGAATCAATGATATTTAGCTCATGCCTTAACTCGCGAAATCTTGCTTCATCCAAGGGCTTCGTGAAAATATCTGCAAGGTTGTCATGAGTGTTGACATAGTTGAGCTCGATATCTCCTCGTCTAATGTGATCCCGGATGAAGTGATACCGGATCTCAATATGCTTCGTCTTGAAATGTTGCACCGGATTGAGAGAGATCTTGATGGCACTTTCATTGTCACACCAAAGAGGCACTTTGTCACAAGTGACACCGTAATCCTTTAAAGTTTGCCTCATCCATAGGAGTTGAGCACAACAACTACCGGCGGCAACATACTCCGCCTCAGTGGACGAGAGAGACACACAACTTTGCTTTTTGGAAGACCAACTTACCAAAGAGCAACCAAGGAATTGGCACCCTCTGGAAGTGGACTTCCTATCCACTTTGTCTCCCGCCCAATCGGAATCCGAGTACCCTACAAGCTTGAAGTTTGATCCTCTAGGGTACCATAGGCCAAAGTTTGGGGTATGAGCCAAATATCAAAAGATTCGTTTGACCGCCACATAGTGACTTTCCTTAGGTGCGGCTTGAAACCGGGCACAAATTCCCACACTCAACATGATGTCCGGTCTAGATGCACAAAGGTAAAGCAAGGATCCAACCATGGAACGATATACCTTTTGATCCACCACTTTACCATTGGGATCTAAGTCAAGTTGGCACTTGGTGGGCATTTGAGTGGAAGCCGGCTTGACGTCACTTAGCTTGAATCTCTTGAGCATGTCTTGAGTGTATTTGTATTGATTGATGAAGGTTCCTTCTCTTCTTTGCTTCACTTCGAACCCTAGAAAGAACTTCAACTCTCCCATGGAGGACATCTCGAACTTTGAGGTCATGAGAGCGGCAAATTCCTCATTGAAAGCTTTGTTAGGAGAACTAAAGATAATATCATCAACATATAATTGGCACACAAACAACTCCCCTTTAACCTTCTTAGTAAAAAGAGTGGGGTCGATTAGCCCAACTTCAAAACCACGGTCTTGTAACAACTCGGTAAGGTGGTCATACCACGCACGTGGGGCTTGTTTAAGGCCATAGAGCGCCTTATCGAGTTGATACACATGATCGGGAAAGTAGGGATCCTCAAACCCGGGGGGTTGCTTGACGTAAACCAATTCATTAATGGGACCATTAAGAAAAGCACTCTTCACATCCATTTGTTGTAACTTAAAGTTATGATGAGAAGCATATGCAATCAACATGCAAATGGATTCAAGACGAGCAACGGGAGCAAAGGTTTCACCGTAGTCGATACCCTCGACTTGGGAGTAGCCTTGTGCTACCAAATGAGCCTTGTTGCGAATGATAATCCCATGGGCATCTTGCTTGTTCTTGAATATCCACTTGGTTCCAATGACATTGTGGTTCCCCGTTGGCCTTGGCACCAATCTCCACACTTTGTTGTGCTCGAAGTTGTTGAGTTCTTCGTGCATGGCATTGAGCCAATCCGGATCTTCTAGCGCCTCATAGACCTTGTGGGGTTCCACACAAGAGACAAACGTGTGATGCTCACAATAATTTTCTAATTGTCTACGAGTGCTTACCCCCTTTCTTAAGCTTCCAAGCACATTCGTCATGAGATGATCCTTGGTGGAGAGCTTGGATGCAATCTTGGCGGCACGACGCTCTAATTCCTCCTCGGTGGTGAGTTGAGGAGCGGTTACTTGATCATCTTGAGCGCCGTCATGAACTTGTTCTTGATCTTGAACTTGCTTGGGGGAGAGAACTTGATCTTGGGCATCACTTGGTGTGTCAACACCATCTTGAGTATGATCTTGCCCTTGGTCTTGTTCATGAGGTTGAGGGCCTTCACTTTGTTCTTCGGAAGCAGTGTGGGGCCTTGGGTTGGTGATGGCTCCACTTGAGTGGAGCATTGTCCTTCTCCTTCGGCCACAAGGGGTTCCTCAATGGGTAGGATAAAACCAACACCCATTATTCTTATGGCTTGAGGAGGAATTTCATCACCTACATCACAAGTGCCACTTTGCTCCACTTGGGAGCTGTTATTCTCATCAAACTCCACGTTACACGTCTCCTCAATAAGTCCCGTGGATTTATTAAGGACACGGTAAGCATGAGAGTTTGTAGCATAACCAACAAATATGCCCTCATGAGCTCTAGCCTCAAATTTAGACAACCGAACACCTTTCTTGAGAATGAAACACTTACACCCGAATACCCGGAAGTACTTGAGGTTGGGCTTGTTACCGGTGAGTATGTCATATGGAGTCTTGTTCAAGCCCTTGCGGAGGTAGAGCCAATTGGATGCATGGCACGCGGTGTTGATGGCTTCGGCCCAAAAGTTGTACGGAGACTTGAACTCCGCCATCATGGTCCTTGCCGCATCCATCAACGTCCGGTTCTTCCTCTCCGCAACACCGTTTTGTTGAGGGGTGTATGGTGCGGAATATTGATGCTTGATTCCCTTATCACTAAGAAATTCATCCAAGGTGTAGTTCTTGAACTCGGTGCCGTTGTCACTTCTTATTGTTAAGATCTTTGCATTGTGTTGACGTTGTGCTTCATTTGCAAAGTCAATGATGGTTTGTTGGGTCTCGCTCTTCCTTTTGAAGAAATACACCCACATGTACCTTGAGTAGTCATCCACAATCACCAAGCAATACTTCCTACCTCCAAGACTATCGAAGGATGGAGGCCCAAAGAGATCCATGTGAAGGAGCTCCAAAGGCCTCTTTGAATAAATGATAGTCGTGGGAGGGTGAGCCTTCTCATGTAGCTTTCCTTCGATACAGGCACTGCAAGCACGATCTTTAGCAAAACTAACATTCATCAGTCCACGGACATGGTCCCCCTTGAGGAGACTTTGCAAAGATCTCATATTGACATGGGCTAAACGGCGATGCCAAAGCCATCCCACATCAACTTTAGCCATTAGGCATGTCGCGGTCTTAGTGGGTCGCTTCGAAAAGTTAATCACATGTAGACCGTTCTCGACATGCCCAACAAAGGCTACTTTAAGAGTCTTGCTCCATAAGAGGGCCACGGTATCGATATCAAAGAAAGTGGCAAAGCCCATGATTGCAAGTTGACGAACGGAAAGTAAATTGTATGCAAGGGACTCAACAAGCATGACCTTCTTGATCGTGAGATCATGAGAGATGACCACCTTGCCAAGTCCCAATACCTTAGAAGATGAGGCGTCACCCCACTCGACATTGGTGGGCATAGATGGAACCTTGTGCACGTCCACCACCAAGTCCTTGCTTCCAGTCATATGATTTGTAGCTCCGCTATCGAGCAACCATGATCCACCACCAGAAGCAAACACCTTGTTGGTGGCTTTAGCCATGAGGCACTTGGCGGTGATGCTCTCGTTGGGTGAGTCGAAGAGAGACACCCGTGACGTTGTTGCAATGGCAACGGAGGCCATGGCAACCGACTCATCATCTTCATCATCGTCATCATCCTCATTGTACTCTTCTTGCACAACCAAAGCCTTGGGAGGAGTCTTCTTGGAGAAGTTGTTCTTGTTGGGGAACGACTTGGCCTTGTCCTTTCGGATGAGCTTGCCACCATTGTCTTCCCTCTTCTCATACGGGCATTCCGCAACGAAATGACTCACGTTGCGGCAATTGTAGCAAGTCCTTACACGTTGCTTGCCCCTTGTACCACTCGAGTTGTTTTTGCTAAAGTTTGGCCTCGAGTTTTTCTTGCTCCAAAATTGCCTTGAAGCAAGTGCCATGTGTTCATGATATGCATACTTTGTATCTTCGGGGTTTCTCTCCTCTTCTTCCTCTTCTTTGTCTTCCACGATGAGCTTGGCCTTCAAAGTAAGGTTAGGCTTCTTTGCCCGTTGAGAACGGAGCACCGCATTGTCGGCGGTCTTGTCCAAAATGTTCATGGCCACAAACTCATCCAACACTTCGCTTGAGGTCAAAGTGTGGAAGTCCGGTCTTTGACGAATGACGGAGGACATGGCCTTGTGATAGGGCATCATTGCCTTGAGGAATTTGCGCTTGATCCAATTGTCATCCGTGTCCTTGCTCCCGTGATCTCGTAGTGAGACTGCGAGTTTGGTTACTCTCCGATAAAGCTCACGAGGTTCTTCATCTTCCTTCATTGCAAACTCATCGGCCTCATCTTGTACCACTTCATAGTTGGAGCGTTGAATGCTTGCGCTTCCCCGGTAGAGAGACACGACACAATGCCATGCATCTTTGGCCAAGGCGAAGGGACGAAGATGAGGTAGGTCTTCGGGTGGAATTGCATCTTGAATGATGAAGAGAGCATTCTCATTGAATTGATTGTCCGCGGCTTCTCGAGGAGTGAAGTTGCTTGGATCATGTGGATAGAAACCTTCTTCAATGATTCTCCAAAGGTTAGTGTTCACATGATTTAAATGACATTTAAAGCGGTAAACCCAAGAATCAAAATCCTCATTTTTCACAATCTTAGGGGGGGACCGGCATGATTCAAATGAGTGGAAGGAATTGGTCCACCATAAACAAGTGGTGGTTCCACATGGGCAAAGATGCTGGTGCCATTCTTGCCACTAGAAGAAGGAGCCTTTTCACTACTAGCTTCCCCCTTGTCGGGGATAGCATCCGACACCTTGATGGCGGGATCACCCACTTTCAACGGTGCGGTGGATAGTTTAAGCCCCTCAAGAAATTTAGTAAATTCAACTTCGGTCATCATGGATGTTTTCAATGTCTCCAAGGCCACATTGAACTCCTCACGAGAGACCGAAGTTCCCCCATCGCCCGTAGACGAGATAGGATTCACACCGGAGTGTTCCTCCGCACCGTCTACGGTATCAACCATACTCTTTGGACGGTAAAGTCCTTAATAAAGAGATGAGGCTTTGATACCAATTGAAAGGATCGATATGGTTGACTAGAGGGGGGGTGAATAGGCAACTAACAATTTTTAGCTTTTCTTTAGCAATTTAAACTTTGCATCAAAGTAGGCTGTCTAGATATGCAACTAGATGAGCAACCTATATGATGCAACACGAATTGGAACACAAGCAAGCAAGATATATGAAACAAATAAGCTACACAAGTAAAGGCACGAGATAACCAAGAGTGGAGACGGTGGAGACGAGGATGTGTTGTCGAAGTTCCTTCCCTTTGAGAGGAAGTACATCTCCCTTGGAGCGTGTGGAGGCACAATGCTCCCCCAGAAGCCACTAGGGCCACCGTAATCTCCTCACGCCCTCACACAATGCGAGATGCCGTGATTCCACTATTGGTGCCCTTGGAGGCGGCGACCGAACCTTTACAAACAAGGTTGGGGCTCTCTCCACAACTTAATTGGAGGCTCCCAACAAAGACCACGAAGCTTCACCACAATGGAATATGGCTCCGAGGTGACCTCAACCGTCTAGGGTGCTCAAACACCCAAGAGTAACAAAATCCACACAAGAAAGTATGGGGGAAGCAAATATCCTTTGGTGTAAGTGTAGATCTAGGTCTCCTCCTTCAATCCCTAGCAAATCAACAAGTTTGAGTGGCTAGAGAGAGAGATAGGGCAAGAGAGCTTGAAGGGCATTAATGGTGGAGTGAGAGAGGTCAAAGGTGGGAGTGGTAGGTGGGAGAAGCTCCCTTAAATAGTCACCCACATTTCCAACCGTTACTGCGTTTTTTGCACTGCAGCGGTACAACCGGTCCTCGTCCCGGTACAACCGGGACTCACGGTGTAACTGCAGAACCCTACCAAGCGGTACAACCGGACAGGCGGGTGGTAGTACCGGCTAAGAAAATAATCGGACTAACCGCCTGGCTACCGCACAACCACCGCATCAAAACAGGAGCTTGACCGGTACTTGGGCGGTGCCTGGCCGGAGCAAACGCATGGCCTTGAGCTCTTGGGCGGCTAAGTTCCGAGCGGAAGAATCGCTCGGACCACCGGTGGTACCGGTCATCGTGGAACGACCGGACCAACCGGGCCACTACCGCCCAAGAACCGCATCAAACCAGAAGCGAGAGCGGTACTTGAGCGGCGCATGGACGGAACCACCGCCCCAGCTGTTGCAGAGCATGGTGGCGGTACCACCGCCCGGAGGCAGCGGTACAACCGCTCGAGCAAAGCTGGTGAGCGACAAGACCCAGCGGTACAACCGCTCCAGAGAGCGGTACAACCGCTGGGCAGAAACAGTGAGCAGGAAAGAGGGGACGAGGCAAGGAAAACTCCCTCTCTCACACACACCTGAGGAAGGCAAAGAGAGGGTGAGAAAAGTGTACGTGAACTGATTCCCCCAGAGCTTCCTAATGAGGATTCCCTCTTGATAGTACGGGTACTCTACGACCAAAGAAAATAAAAGCGTAGAGGACACATCTTCGATCTTTTCCTTCGAGAGGTAATAGCAATCCGATGTAAGCCTAAGCATCGAGAACCTGAAACATATAGCACACGATTAGACCACAAAGGGTTGTCATCATCATCCAAAACATAAAGTAGGGAAATGCCCTTTCACATACCTATTGCAGGAGCAGAAGTAGACGTTATGAATGTTTGACAAGCTCGTCATGATGACTACCTGATAGTTTAGTGCGCCATGCTTTAAGGCTTAGAACCGGGACCTCAAAAACGTTTTAAATGCCATGGAGCATATGAGATGTTCCAAGAGCTGAAATTGGTATTTCAGACTCATGGCCATGTCGAGAGGTATGAAACCTCTGGCAAGTAATTTGCCTACAAGATGGAGGAGAATAGCTCAGCCAGTGAGCATGTGCTCAGAATGTCTGGGTACTACAATCGCTTGAATCAATTGGGAGTTAATCTTTCAGATAAGATAGTGATTGACAGAGTTCTCTAGTCATTATCACCAAGCTACTAGAACTTCGTGATGAACTATAATATGCAAGGGATGACAAAAACGATTCCCAAGCTCTTCGCGATGCTGAAAATGGTGAAGGTAGAAATCAAGAAAGAGCATCAAGTGTTGATGGTTAACAAGACCACTAGTTTCAAGAAAAAGGGCGAGGGAAGGAAAGGGAACTTCAATAAGAATGGCAAGCAAGTTGCCACTCTCGTGAAGAAGCCCAAAGCTAGACCCAAGCCTGAAACTGAGTGCTTCTACCGCGAAGGAAATGGTCACTGGAAGTGGAACTGCCCTAAAAACTTGGCGGATAAGAAAGATGGCAAAGTGAACAAAGGTATATTTTATATACATGTTATTGATGTGTATTTTACTAGTATTCGAAGTAATTCCTGGGTATTTGATACCGGTTCAGTTGCTAAGATTAGTAACTCGAAACAGGAGTTGTAGTGACTAGTAAAAAGCGAGGTGACGATGTGTGTTGGAAATGATTCCAAGGTTGATATGATCACCATCGCACACTCCCCCTACCTTCGGGATTAGTGTTGAACCTAAATAAATGTTATTTGGTGTTTGCATTGATCATGAATATGATTAGATCATGTTTATTGCAATACGGTTATTCATTTAAGTTAGAGAATAATTGTTATTCTGTTTACATGAATAAAACCTTCTATGGTCATACACCCAATGTGAATGGTTTATTGAATCTCGATCGTAGTAATACACATATTCATACTATTGATGCCAAAAGGTGCGAAGTTGATAATGATAGTGCAACATACTTGTGGCACTGCCGTTTAGGTCATATTGGTGTAAAGCGCATGAAGAAACTCCAAGCAGATGGACTTTTAGAATCACTTGATTATGAATCTTTTGATACTTGCGAGCCATGCCTCATGGGCAAGATGACTAAAACTCCGTTCTCCGGAACAATGGAGCAAGCTAATGACTTACTAGAAATAATACATACCGGTGTATGCGGTCTGATGAGTGTTGAAGCACGCGGTGGGTATCGTTATTTTCTGACCTTCACAGATGATTTGAGTAGGTATGGGTATATCTACTTAATGAAACACAAGTCTGAAACTATTTGAAAAGTTCAAAGAATTTCAGAAGTGAAGTGGAGAATCATCATAACAAGAAAATAAAGTTTCTACGATCTGATCGCGGAGGCAAATATTTGAGTTACGAGTTTGGCCTTCATTTAAAACAATGTGGAATAGTTTCACAACTCACGCCACCTGGAACACCACAACGTAATGGTGTGTCTGAACGTCGTAACCGTACTTTATTAGATATGGTGCGTTCTATGATGTCTCTTACCAATTTGTCACTATTCGTTTTGGGGTTATGCATTAGAGATAGCTGCATTCATGTTAAATAGGGCACCGTCTAAATCCGTTGAGATGACATCATATGAACTATGGTTTGGCAAGAAACCTAAGCTTTCATTTCCTTAAAGTTTGGGTGTGACGCGTATGTCAAAAGGCTTCAGCCTGATAAGCTCGAACCCAAAGCGGAGAAGTGCGTCTTCATAGGATACCCTGAGGAAACATTGGGTACACCTTCTACCACATATCCTAAGGCAAGATCTTTGTTGCTAAGAATGGATCCTTTCTAGAGAAGGAGTTTCTCTCGAAAGAAGTTAGTGGGAGGAAAGTAGAACTTGATGAGGTAGTTATACCTTCTCTCGAAATTGGAGAGTCAGAGAAATCCGTTCCCGTGATGTCTACACCAACTAGAGAGGAAGCTAATGATGATGATCATGAAACTTCGGATCAAGTTACTACTAGACTTCATAGGTTGAACAGAGCATGTTCCGCACCAGAGTGGTACGGTAATCCTGTCCTGGAAATCATGTTATTTGACCATGGCAAACCTACAAACTATGAAGAAGCTATGATGAGCCCAGATTCCAATAAATAGCTTGAGGCCATAAAATCTGAGATAGGATCCATGTATGAGAAGAAAGTCTGGACTTTGGTGGATTTGCCCGATGATCGGCAAGCCATTGAGAATAAATGGATATTCAAGAAGAAGACTAATGCTGATAGTAATGTCACTATCTACAAAGCTCGACTTATCGCACAAAGTTTTTGACAAGTTCAAGGAGTTGACTACGATGAAGCTTTCTCACCCGTAGCGATGCTTAAGTCTGTCCGAATCATGTTAGCAATTGCCACATTTTATGATTATAAAATCTGGCAAATGGATGTCAAAACTGCATTTCTTAATGGATATCTTAAAGAAGAGTTGTATATGATGCAACCAGAAGGTTTTGTCGATCCTAAATGTGCTAACAAAGTGTGCAAGCTCCAGCGATCCATCTATGGACTGGTGCAAGCATCTTGGAGTTGGAATATACGCTTTGATGAGGTGATCAAAGCATATGGTTTTATACAGACTTACAGTGAAGCCTGTATTTACAAGAAAGTGAGTGGGAGCTTTGTAGAATTTCTGATATTATATGTGGATGACATATTGTTTATTGGAAATGATATAGAACTTCTGGATAGCATAAAAGGATACTTGAATAAGGATTTTTCAATGAAAGACCTCGGCGATGCTACTTACATATTGAGCATCAAGATCTATAGGGATAGATCAAGACGCTTAATAGAACTATCACAAAACACATACCTTGATAAGATTTGAAGAAGTTCAAAATGGTTCAGTCCAAGAAGGGTTCCTTGCCTGTATTACAACATGTGAAGTTAAGTAAGACTCAAAATCTGACCACAGTAGAAGATAGAGAGAGAATGAAAGTCATTCCCTATGCATCAACCATAGGTTGTATAAAGTATGTCATGATGTGTACCAGACCTATTGTGTACCTTGCCATGAGTTTGGCAAGGGGGTGCAATAGTGATCTAGGAGTAGATCACTAGAAAACGGTCAAAATTATCCTTAGTTACCTAAGAGGACTAAGGAAATATTTCTTGGTTATGGAGGTGATAAAGAGTTCGTTGGAAAGAGTTACGTCGATGCAAGCTTTGACACTCATCTAGATGACTCTAAGTCTCAATCTGGATACGTATTGAACATGGGAGAAATTAGCTAGAGTAGCTCCATGCAGAGCATTGTAGACATAGAAATTTGCGAAATACATACGAATCTGAATGTGGCAGGCCCGTTGACTAAACCTCTCTCACTAGAAAAACATGATCACACCTTAGTGCTCTTTTGAGTGTTAATCACATGGTGATGTGAACTAGATTATTGACTCTAGTAAACTCTTCGGGTGTTAGTAACATGTCGATGTGAACTATGGGTGTTAATCACATGACGATGTGAACTAGATTATTGACTCTAGTGCAACTGAGAGACTGAAGGAAATATGCCCTAGAGGCAATAATAAAGTTGTTATTTTATATTTCCTTAATCATGATAAAGGTATATTATTCATGCTAGAATTGTATTGATCAGAAACTTAAATACATGTGTGAATACATAAACAAATACCGTGTTCCTAGTGAG
This sequence comes from Triticum urartu, assembly GCF_003073215.2. Lineage (NCBI taxonomy): Eukaryota > Viridiplantae > Streptophyta > Magnoliopsida > Poales > Poaceae > Triticum > Triticum urartu. The sequence continues at coordinate 585,776,850 of NC_053024.1, forward strand.
CCTCTACTAGACTAGCTCGTTGATCAAAGATGCTTAAGGTTTCCTAACCATGGACATATGTTGTCATTTGATAATGGGGCCATATAATTAGGAGAATGATGTGATGGACAAGACCCATCTGTTAGCTTAGCATATGATTGTTCAGTTTATTGCTACTACTTTCTTAATGTCAAATACATGTTCCTTCGACCATGAGATCATACAACTCTGGGATACCGGAGGAATACCTTGTGTGTTATAAAACATCACTGTGTAATTGGGTGATCATAAATATGCTCTACAGGTATCTTCGAAGGTGTCTGTTGAGTTGGCGTGAATCGATTGGGATTTGTCACTCCGTGTATCGGAGAGGTATCTCTGGGCCCTGTCGGTAATACACATCACAAGAAGCTTGCAAGCAAAGTGACTAAGGATTTAGTTGCAAGATGATGTATTACATAACGAGTAAATAGACATGTCGGTAACGAGATTGAACTAGGTATAGAGATACCGACTATCGAATCTCGGGCAAGTAACATAGCGATAGACAAAGGGAATTACGTATGTTGTCATAAAGGTTCAACCGATAAAAGATCTTCATGGAACATTAATATGGGCATCCAGATCCCGCTATTGGTTATTTACCGGAGAGGTGTCTCGGTCATGACTACATAATTCCCGAACCCGTAGGGTCGCACGCTTAACGTTCGTTGACGCTAGAGTAGTATTGGTATATTTGATGAGTGGTAACCAAATGTTGTTCGGAGTCCCGGATGAGATCCCGGACATCACGAGGAGTCTCGAAATGGTCGAGAGGTAAAAATTTATATATGGGAAGTCATATTTTGGGTTCCAGAAAAAGGTGCATTTTTTTGGTATTGTACCGGGAAGCTTCTAGAAAGTTCCAGAGGATTCCGAAGGGTCCGGAATTCCACAAGTGGGTCCACCACAACCCAAGGGCTAGAATGGGCTGCGGGGAGGCGCCTTGGCCTTATTGGGCTGGGCGCACCAAGACCTCAAAAGCCCATGTGGCTAGGGAAGGCAAAAAAGGAAGGAGTCCTAGAGTCCTCTCCCCCTTAGTTGCACCCTAGAGCTTGGAGGGGCTGTTTCCCACGCCCCTCCACCTATATATAGAGGGGAGGGGGCATTCCAAGAGGACACACAAAGCCCTTGGCGCCCCTTTCTCTCCTGTTACTCAATAGTTCCACCGCCTCGTCCCGTCAACGCTTAGCGAAGGGATCTACTCTCAGGGATCGAGAAGCTCGCGATGTGCTGGATGAAAAAGAGCCGGCGCAGAAGGATATACGTCGTGTTCATGACCGGCAATCGGAACGACATACAAGAGTTGAGATAAAGGGAAATTTAGGGTTGCGTTTTTTGCGGTCGCTGCAAGAACCCTAGCAATCCGACGAAACCGAGAGTTTTTTTTATGATGAAGTACTGAAGCACACCCGAAGGAAACTACAAAAGAGTCATGCATGTACGCGACATAGCACGTTTGCCAAAAGTGGTGGATTAGAAAAGCATTTTTTCAAGGAAAAGCGAATCAATGGGACGAGTCTATGAGGAAAACTGTGATGTTAAATCATGTACGGATTGTCTTGGATATACGCGACTGGGCAATTTACCAAGATCAGGCTAAGACTGTCAAAGTATCAATGTTGCTGCTCCAAACCGGATTCAATTCAGATATACCACCGGGTCTCGCCTCAACGGCCTGTCAATACCGTTTCCAAGACCTCAAGTTTGGAAGCTCGGCCACATCTTCTTGTTCACGTACAGCTTCAAGTCCCGAGGCAATTAGCCAATGCTGTTGCAGGCTACTTCCACGTAAAGAAAAATCAGAGAAAAGATATGATCTGCCAGGTTGAAATACTACTAGTATACACGTACTACTTGAGTACGCCATCACACAAAAAAAACATGGATCCATTGAACCGGCTATGACTCGGAAGCAGAGGTCTCCGCGGACTCAGCCCCGCCTCTGGTTGCGCCATCCCTGGGCCGCGTAGAGCCGGCCTCGCTCCGCCGAGAGTCGCCGCCGGGTGCCACGACCCGCCTACTTCTGCCGCAAGTCGCCACAGCCTCGGACCGCCGGCCGCAAGTCACCGTCCTTGCAGAACTGCTATGAGCCGTCGCGTCGGCTCATCTCCGCCATCTCGGGCTTGCCTCGCCGGCTTCGCCGGTAAACCATATCCACTCGCCAGCTTTGTCACCGCCTGAGAGTCGCCCGTGCCTGTGCATGGGCTGTCTCCGCATGTCTCACCGGAGTCGTCGTCCGCTATGAGCCGCCTCCGGGTCTCCGTCGCTGTGATGCAGGCGGCAGCATCAAGTTGCCGTCAAAGTGGGCGGCCCTCGCTGTCTCTTGCTAAGTCGCCGAATTCGGTCATGGCTCATCTCCGGTTCTCTGACGCTGTGGCTCGTCTCTGTATCTGGTTCTCTGACATTGTGATTGCTGCTAAGTCACCACTTCCGGTGCTGGTCGCCGAGCTGCAACAGGTTTGACTCCGAGTCAAATCCACCAGTCCGACCTCGCCTGATAAACCAAAGACCTCCGCGGCCTCCTCGAGTCTCTGCGGCCGGCTCCTCCCCGTCGGCTCAGGCCTCCGGTAAAAAGACCTGCGCCAGCCAGCAGGTGCTAAACCGGCCGCCCTGTATATTAACACATATTATCTTCATCAGAGAACAGCTACTTTAGTCTGTGTATTTTTTATGTGTGCAGGACAAAGATTCATTATAAAGGTGGTGCTATACTATGCCTATGAAGTGTATGTTAGCATCATCACGCACCGGCGTCTGCACCCGCTTATTGATGGAACAGGTGTGCGTAAGTCGCCACCCGTGCGGCTTAATCTACATCAACCCGCCGAGCCGCGTTGAGCCGCCCTTGCCGCTTTGAGCCGCCGGGGTTATATTAAGTCGCCGGTCTGCCTGAGCCGCTGAAACTATATTGAGTCGTTGTTCTGTCTGAGCTACCTTTGTCGCGATAAATGGGTCATCCATCGTCCAAACAAATCAGGTGATATCCATCCAAGTTTGTTTTATTAACCCATGTTGTTTTTGCCATAGAACAAGTTTGTTTTTGCCTTGGTCTGCAATATTGTTTATGCAGGGCAATTATTTATGATATATTATACCATGGAGATGGAGGCATGCCAACATCTTTGGGCATAGGCGGTCGTCGTTACTCAACAGACTCCCGCACCGGCTTACAATGCCGTGGCCGTCTCTTGCGACCGCGCCAGCTTACAACGCCGTGGCCGTCTCTTGCGACCGTGCCGGCTTACAACACCGTGGCCGTCTCTCGCGACCACGCCGGCTTACAACAAGGAGGACAACTTGCCCGCCCGCACCGGCTTACAACGCCACGGCCAGTTCATTTGTCTGTGCCGCCTCAGATGTTGCGGTCGTCTTTACCGTCCGTCTCCCGCGGACTGGTCTACATCAACACACCGGGCCGCACCTGTCTGCATGAGCTGTTCATTGAGTATGAGCAAGTCACTACTTGGAAAGCCCGGTTTCTCTTCCAATAAATTGGAAGCAAATTATTATATATTATCAGCCGCCGTCTGCACTGGATGGTTCAATGGGTAGGCGCACAAGTCGCCGCCACTACAGTTTGGTTAACTTCAAACAGCCAATTGAAAGGAGCCATTGGCCGAGTTGCTGACACGGCTCATACGGGATCATTTATAACCCACCGCAGTCACCTCAACCTTCTGTGGGTTCACATCGTGCTATCAACACCAATGATATGACTTAGCAAACGTTGCCGGTTTTCAGTAAAGTCAAGAACCCCAATACGTTGGAGGGAAAGATAACCCGGTCCCGGATTCACATCGTGCTGTCAGAAGATTTCCGGATTAGAAAGTATATGACAGTTACAAAATCCCGGCTCAATGAAGAAGTTTCGGGTCATCAGAAAAGGATTCCGGTTTACAATCCGGTACAAGGGAAATTTGTTCTCCGACAAAGCTCTGAAGCTCTCAAATCCGGTTTAAGAATTTCCGGTTCAAAAAGGAATTAACTTTTCGCAAGTTCGAGTTTAAAGGCCGTCAGAAAATTTCCGGCTAAAAATGAAGATTCCGGTTTAAAACCCAGTTCAAGGGAAAGATGTCTCCCACAAAGCTTTGAAGCTCTCAATATCCGGTTCAAGATCCCGGTTCAAGAAGAATTTATCTCTTGCAAAAAAGTTAAAAATTGCCGAAGAGGACCTGCTGCCACGATGCGCGGTTCAAACATGGGTATCCCGCCTTACTGGCCTGACATATTATTGATCATATGGGGGCGTCTGCTTCATAAAGCAGGGTCTCTGTTCTTTTTCATCATGCGTGGTTACACGGAGTTGTTCTGTCTTAAAGCGGCCTCCGGTTTACCCCTTGAAAATTTTATAAACATCACTTGGGGGCTTGGTCATGTCCGAACCGATGCAACACCTTTTGATAGGCGAAAGCCACCAGATCACTTGGGGACATGGTCAAGTCTGAACCAGTCACGCCTCTTGATCGGCCTAAGGCCATAGAATCACTTGGGGGCTTGGTCGAACCCGAACCATTGCCACGCCTCTTGATCGGCATAATGCCACGGTTTCATTTGGGGACCTGGCTGACTTGAACCATAGCTACACCATTGGGGAGCTTGGTCGTGTCCGACCATGGTAACACCATCTGATCGGCTCAATGAGCCTCTTTTTGCAAATGGTTTTATCATTGCCTTTGCTTCAATATTTTCCTTGATAACTGTTTCTTTTATTTTTGTTGCGTTTTTAAACTGACAATTCTTAAATCGGCTCGGCTTTCAACTACAAGTTGTTAGTACACGATCAAATTATAATCCGGAGACTATCAGCCCGGTCTGGTTTGACTACGAGTCGCCAGTATTATATGTGGTTAAACCGGCGTTTATCACAACCCGGCATGGTTTTATCATAAACCAGCACAATATGGAAGGAGTTATCAGTACTCAAGATTTGGGTTATCACCCTTACTACAAAAAGTTGGTAAAACCAACAATGTGATTCAATGTCACAGGTATGATATATTTCATATTTGATTATTCTTAAGTGCAGCCTTGGTTATAAACCCGGGTTATATGTTGGGCATTATGACCCGTCCGGCGGTAAACCGCCAGGACACTTTAAACTTGTTGTATGCAGAAACAGGTTTGTTAAACCGGTCTGGCTTTGGACTATAAGTCGCCAGTATATATATATTTGGATTGCGCCATTGGAATCATGCGCTTATAAATCATTGGGTTATATTATTCAAATAGCCAACTTTGGCTGAATTTTCATTATGATATTGAATGAATAAGGTTTTCACCGGATTATGTTATCTTGAATAGCCAACATGGCTGGATTTTTATGGTTATTAAATAACCGGTATTATTGAGGTTTTCAAAGTTGCCTTAGCGCAATGGCTATCATATTATCAATAGATATGATTTATTCTACAATTGCAGGAATAGTCCCGAGTCGCTGCAGGCTTACAACCCGGCACTTGGGGGCTACATTATTCAAATCAAGATTACATGCAAGTCTCATGTCGCTGCAAGCATGCATCATGACACGTGGGGGCTAATGCAAAGTCATTTTTATTAGTCTTATTGAAGACCCGACTCATCATATTATAATGAGCCGGCCCTTGGGGGCTACCAATTGCTCTTGTCAACAATTCAAGGTACACACGTTTTCATCTATTATTAAAGGATCCACTGCTCAGTTGGTAAAGCACAAAGCTCTCAACCTTGTGAATATGGGTTCAAGCCCCATGATGGGAGTTACATAATATAATGTTATTCTCAATGAAGTATATATAAAGTCCCAGCTCAATATTATCTTACTGAGCCGGCCCTTGGAGGCTACACGTTGCTGTTAAAGTCTACATGATCATATTTTCAAAGTCCCTGCTCATTATTTACATAATGACCCGGCCCTTGGGGGCTACACTGGTTGAAGTTTTTTATGAGCATCAGGAAATTACAAGTCCCGGGTTGCTGCAGGCATGACAACCCGGCACTTGGGGGCTACATATATGGAGTATTCAGTTTATATGATTGGTATTATGCATATAAAGGAGGAACATCTTCATTTTATCAGTTTGAGCAAATCAGGAAGATCAATTACATGACCCGGTGTCGACAACAATTATGACCCGGTGCCATCAATATTTATAAACCGGCCATTTTGGTAATATTAAACCGGCAAGTTTTACATCTTCAAACCGGCTGATATCAGATAAGTATTTCAGACCCATATTTCTTAAACCGGCGGAGCTGAATCAAAGGAGTTATTCTTCACAATATTTTCTCGGTGACAACCAATGTCGGCAAATTGATTATGAAGCTGGTCTATTGACCCGGATTTCCCAGAAGGAGGAAATAACAAGGACTTAAGGATGATCAGGTACCGGTTTATAAAAATTCTTAACCCGGAGCATAACCTGTCAAATTGTTCTTGTGTTTATTTTGCAGCATATAAGTTTACCATGAATAAATCCAAGCTAAACTTGGAAACTTGGGGGCTAATGTCGGGGATATACCCCGCGGCGTAAACCGGCCGGAAGTATAACCCGGCCGGACTAGGCGTTTCATTGGTAAACTGCCAGAGGATTGGCGGTTTACGTGATTGGCGGTTTACATGTATGGCGGTTTACGTGTCTGGCGGTTCACTGGTATGACGATTCACGAGCCTGAAGACTCATTGGTGACCCGGCGCGTGTTCCGGACGGATGACAAGGCCCAAGGCCCAGCATGCTGGTTTATGTTAATGGTGGGCCGGTTTAAGAGGAAAGGCATGAGGAACATTATCTTACAAGGAGCTAAGACCTGGACTTGTATCTGGTTTGTATTAGAGATAGACTAGTCCTAATCCTAATAGGACTCTACATGTAACCCGCCCCTCCAACATATATAAGTAGGGGCAGGGCTCCTCAAAAGGGGACAAGATTCACAAGTTCCACAAGTTGGACAAGTTAGGTTTAGACAATAGCTCTCGAGATAGAGCACACTTGTAACCATGATCATCATCATCAATATCAATGAAGCAGGATGTAGGCTTTTACCTCCACCGTGAGGGGCCGAACCTGGGTAAAACATCACGTCTCTCGTCCCGCTCAACCCCTCTCAAGCTACCACATAGATGTGTTGGCCTCATGACTAAAGTCCTGACACTAAGGATATCTGCCGTGACAATTCCACGACAGGTACTCCACCACCACCACCATCACCACCATGCCATCATGTTGGTTGTGATCCCATCTACTTCTCCTCTCCTACTTGCTAGATCAAGAAGGAGGAGACGTCATCGAGACGCACGTGTGCTAAACTCGGAGGTGTCGTCCGTTTGGCACTAGATCGGTTGGATCTGATCAGATCGCGAAGAGTACGACTACATCAACCGCATGATAAACGCTTCCGCTTAACGGTCTATGAGGGTACATAGACACACTCTCCCCTTTCGTAGCTATGCATCTCCATGGATATATCTTGCGTGTGTGTAGAATTTTTTATTTTCCATGCAACATTTCCCAACAGGTGGTGTGCAACTCAACCCCGACTACATGTCGCCGCCCCCTGAGGTCAAGCCGGAAGAGGAGGAGGAGGCCTACGAGACCGCACTGGAGGCAGCGATGCAGCGCGCCATTGTGGAGAGCCGACACGACGAGGATGCACATTGGGACGACCTAGAAGAGGCCCTGTCGGCAGCAGGGACTTGGTCTACCCCCTGCCACCGCTACCGCCGCCTATCCTCGAGCCCAAGGCTGAGCCCGAGCGCACGCCCACGGCGCCCGCTTGTCCCGAGGAGACGTACATGTGGGCCGACGTCGTCCGCGAGTGGGTGAGCGCGCCTTCCGTCCACATGGACACGCCGCCTGAGGAGGAGGCGGGTCACGTGTAGTGATGGAGGCAGCATTGGCTGGTGGAGGAGCGGGCCGACGGCAAGTGCCAGATGCAGGTCGAGCACCCGGAGGAGGAGCGCAGCGCCCGCTAGGCACGGGAGCAGGAGGCGGAGCGCTACGAGCAGGAGGAAGAGGAACGCACCCGCCGCGCAGCAATGCCGTTGTTAGAGTAGGCGCCGGAGGAGGCGGCGTGGGAGAGCGGATTCCCGTGGGCTGGTTCGCCATCATCCTTCATCGACCTCACCAGCGACGACGACATCAAGGATGGCGGCAAGAACTAGGGCAGCGTACGGGCACGTTTTTAGTTTTTTTTGTATTTTATTCAATGTTTAAGTGAACTTTTCCCGATGGTTTTTTTTGAACTGGAAAACTTTCATTCCATTACTCAACTTGCCGAGCAAGATCGCTGGCAACAAAACCCTGGGCAAAGGTAGGGACATCACTCGACCATACGGCTGGGGGTACCTGCCCCATCTTCGACCCGACGGTTGACTGGTCGTTTAATGTTTAATTGGTACGAGTGCCGCCAGATAGGCCGGGTGCTTGGCGAGATTGAAGGAAATATGCCCTAGAGGCAATAATAAAGTTGTTATTTATATTTCCTTATATCACGATAAATGTTTATTATTCATGCTAGAATTGTATTAACTGAAAACTTAGTACATGTGTGAATACATAGACAAAACAGAGTGTCCCTAGTATGCCTCTACTTGACTAGCTCGTTAATCAAAGATGGTTAAGTTTCCTGACCATAGACATGTGTTGTCATTTGATGAACGGGATCACATCATTAGAGAATGATGTGATGGACAAGACCCATCCGTTAGCTTAGCATAAATGATTGTTTAGTTTTACTGTTATTTCTTTCATCAAGACTTATACATGTTCCTCTGACTATGAGATTATGAAACTCCTGAATACCAGAGGAACACCTGGTGTGCTATCAAACATCACAACATAACTGGGTGATTATAAAGATGCTCTACAGGTGTCTCCGATGGTGTTTGTTGAGTTGGCATGGATCAAGATTAGGATTTGTCACTCTGATTGTCAGAGAGGTATCTCTAGGCCCTCTCGGTAATGCACATCACTATAAGCCTTTGCAAGTAATGTGACTAATGAGTTAGTTGTGGGATGTTGCATTACGGAACGAGTAAAGAGACTTGCCGTTAACGAGATTGAACTAGGTATGATGATACCGACGATCGAATCTTGGGCAAGTAACATACCGATGACAAAGGGAACAATGTATGTTGTTATGCAGTTTGACCGATAAAGATCTTCGTAGAATATGTAGGAGCCACTATGAGCATCCATGTTCCGCTATTGGTTATTGACCGAAGATGTGTCTCGGTCATGTCTACATAGTTCTTGAACCCGTAGGGTCCGCACGCTTAACGTTCGATGACGATTTGTATTATGAGTTATGTGATTTGATGTACCGATGGTTGTTCGGAGTCCCGGATGAGATCACGGACATGACGAGGAGTCTCGAAATGGTCGAGATGTAAAGATCGATATATTGGAAGGCTATATTCAGACATCGAAAAGGTTTCTAGTGATTCGGGTATTTTTGGAGTACCGGAGAGTTACGGGAATTCATCGGGGGAAGTAGTGGGCCTTAATGGGCCATACGGGAAAGGAGAGAAGGGCCTCAAGGGTTCCCCCCACATGGCAAGTCCTAATTGGACTAGGGAGGGGGGCGGCGGCCCCCTTTCTTTCCTTCTCCCTCTCCTACTCCTTTCGTCTCTCCCCTCTTGGAAAAGGAAGGGGACTCCAACTAGGATTGGGAATCCTAGTTGGACCCCCCCTATAGGCGCGCCCCTCCTAGGCCGGCCTCCTCTTCCCCCCTCCTTTATATACGTGGGAAGGGGGCACCCCAAAGGCACTCCAAGATTTGTCTTAGCCGTGTGCGGTGCCCCCCTCCACAGTTACACACCTCGATCATGTCGTCGTAGTGCTTAGGCGAAGCCCTGCGCTGGTAACTTCATCATCACCATCGCCACGCCGTCATGCTGACGGAAATCTCCTTCGTCCTCAACTAGATCAAGAGCCCAAGGGACGTCATCGAGCTGAACGTGTGCTGAACGCGGAGCTGCCGTACGTTCGGTACTTGGATCGGTTGGATCACGAAGACGTTTGACTACATCAACCGCATTACTAAACGCTTCCGCTTTTGGTCTACGAGGGTACGTAGACACACTCTCCCCTCTCTTTGCTATGCATCTCCTAGATAGATCTTGCGTGATCGTAGGTAAAATTTTGAAATACTGCGTTCCCAACAGTGGCATCTAAGCTAGGTCTATGCGTAGATGTTATATGCACATGTAGAACACAAAGGAGTTGTGGGCGTGGGTATATACATATTGTTTGTCGTCACTAATTGTTTCTTGATTCGGCGGTATTGTTTGATGAAGCGGCCCGGACCGACATTACATGACCGCATTCATGAGACGGGTTCTACCGACATGCTTTGCACACAGGTGGCTGGCGGGTGTCTGTTTCTCCAACTTTAATTGAATCAGATTCAATGAACAGGGTTCTTTCTGAAGATCAAAAAGCAATCGCTATACCATGTTGTGGTTTTTATGTCGTAGGTAAGAACGGTTCTTGCTAAGCCCGTAGCAGCCACGTAAAACTTGCAACAACAAAGTAGAGGACGTCTAACTTGTTTTTGCAGGACATGTTGTGATGTGATATGGTCAAGACGTGATGAGATATAAATTGTTGTATAAGATGATCATGTTTTGTTGAAGTTATCAGCAACTGGGAGGAGCCTTATGGTTGTCTCTTTATTGCATAAGATACAAGCGCCATATAATTGCTTTACTTTATCGCTATGCGATAGCAATAGTTGCAAAAGCAATAGTTGGCGAGACGACCATGTGACGACACGTTGATAAAGATCAAGATGATGGAGATCATGGTGTCATGCCGGTGACGACGAAGATCATGATGGTACTTTGGAGATGGAGATCAAAGGCACAAGATGATGATGGCCATATCATGTCACATATTTTGATTGCATGTGATGTTTATCTTTTATGCATCCTATTTTTCTTAGTACGATGGTAGCATTATGAGATGATCCCTTACTAAAATTTCAAGGTATAAGTGTTCTCCCTGAGTATGCACCGTTGCGACATTTCGTCGTGCCGAGACACCACGTGATGATCGGGTGTGATAAGCTCTACGTTCACATACAACGGGTGCAAGCCAGTTTTGCACACGCAGAATACTCGGGTTAAACTTGACGAGCCTAGCATATGCAGATATGGCCTGGGAACACTGAGACCGAAAGGTCAAGCATGAATCATATAGTAGATATGATCATGTGACGCCCGGATAATTAAGCTACAGTGATCCCACGCTAATGGTGCCACGTCACCATGGTTACTGTTGCTAATCTCGATTTAGTTCGAAACCGATTCGAATTCAATTTCAAAATCTAACAAACAATAAAAGTTTTCAAATATTAAAACTAAAATGTTTAGTGTGAGTGAAATAATGCACAGGTAATTATGGTGTAGAAATCAAACTTTTATAAAATGTTTGAATACTTAAACATGAACAAAACAGTAGCTAAAACAATTATTTGAATGCCTTTGGTATTTTGTAAAATGCTAAACTATTTTATTTCAGGGTAAAAGTTTTTTTTGTGACATTGAATTGTGTTTAAACACTAATTTAGGAATTTGTTTTGTGATTTATAAAAAAAGAATACCAGAATAAAATAAAAATAAAAAAGAAGTAAATAGAAAACAGAACAAACAAAAAAAAGGGAAAAGAACCCCCCCCCCCCCCGCTGTGCCTCGGCCCAGCTGGCCACTGGGCAAGCCAGACCGGCCCAGCCGGCGCCCCCATAACCCCCGAAACCCTAGCATGGACCGCACTACCCCCACTCCTCCCGTTCGATCCCATCCTCCCTCCTCGCGCCGCCAGGAGGAGACACAGAGAGGAGCGAGAACCCCCTTAGTCCCCCGCACGCGCCCTTGCCTCGGGCCACGTCACCGGCGCCCTCCCTTCCCTATGGCCGCGCTCCCCGCCCGCGTTGGCCGCACCGGCTCGCTGGCAACCGCCCATCGCCGCCTCTCCACGTCCAAGAGCTCTCCAGGGATCATCTTCATCGACCGCAACCACCGGACCTAGCCGGGATGCCGCACCGTCGTCGCCTTCTTCGTTTCTCCCCCGACTGGATCCGCCATGGCTGACCGGCGATCTGCATCGCCCTGAACCGCTCCGGCTCCACCGAGTCCCCCACAAGCTTCAATGTGAGCTCCCACCTGCTTCCCCTCTCTCCCGCGTGAATCAACCATAGAGGCATCGTCCCCTGCGAGCCCCAAAGCTGTCGTCCGCCATGGCCGATGAATGCATCCCTGCCGTGCTCCCCGCTGTGTTCCGTTGGTGTGCGCGAGCTCTAGGAGCTGTACAGATGTCGCCTGGCCCTTTTCCTACCTCATTCTCCTCTTGTTTCACCGGATCCGTCGAGCTCTTGTTCAGCTACCGCTAGACCTCATCGCCGGCGTCCATCCCGGCACCTCCAGCACCAACCACTAGCCCTACTCGATGCGCGCCAACACGCTCGTCCTACTGATGTTCGTGGGTGACCAAATGGTCGCCAGAACACAACTCCGGTGGGCCTCCGCCGTGTACTGTGGCTGCCGGCGGCTAAATGCCGATGCGCTAGCATGGCACCATTAACTCAGCTCCAAATGGCGCCCTGTGTCCCTGACCAACGGGACCCACACCTAATTAATCATGGGCATAATTAACAGACTAGTTAAAGTAATCCTGATAGCCACTAACGGGCCATGCTACTGCAACGATTAGGTTTAACTCTAATAAAATTTGTTAGCAATTTGACCCACTGACCACTAGGCCCCACCCTGACTAATTAAGTTAATTAGTTTAAATAAACTCTTTTAATATTGCCACTGCCTCTGACATATGGGCCCCACGCCCCCATTTAAAAAAAAGGAGTTAGAAAATTAATTAGAAAATATTAATTAATTAGATAATTAATTAACTTAATTAAATCTGTTAAATTAATATAATGGCTTAATTAAACTAATAAACCTACTTAGTTAGTCTAAGACAATGACGAACGGGGCCCACACGTCAGTTGACCAGTCAACACCTCTGTTGACTGCTGACGTCGTGCTGACGTCATCAAACCCTGTTCGGGATAATGTTGAATTAAAATATTTAAATTAATCCTAAAATGATTTAAATCTTTTAAAATTAATATAAAATAAACCGTAACTCGGATGGAAAAACTTTTACATGAAAGTTGCTCAGAACGACGAGACGATTCCGGATACGCAACCCGTTCGTCCGCCACACCCCCCTAACCTATCGAACTCACAACTTTCCCCTTCCGGCTCGTCTTCCCGGAAACGCGAAACACCGGGGATAATTTCCCGGATGTTTCCCCCCTTCACCGGTATCACCTCATACCGCGTTAGGGCACCTCTAGCACCGTTACTCGTCTTGTCATGCATCATTATGCATCTGTTTGCATTATATTCATTGTTTCTTCCCCCCTCTTCTTCCGCTAGACACCGAGACCGACGCCGCTGCTACCCAGTACGACTACGGAGTTGACGACCCCTCTCTCTTTCCAGAGCAACCAGGCAAGCCCCCCCCTTTGATCACCAGATATCACCTACTCTTCTCTATACTGCTTGCATTAGAGTAGTGTAGCATGTTACTGCTTTCCATTAATCCTATTCTGATGCATAGCCTATCCTTGCTACTACTGTTGTTACCTTTACCTGCTATCCTAATGCTTAGTATAGGATGCTAGTGTTCCATCAGTGGCCCTACACTCTTGTCCGTCTGCCATGCTATACTACTGGGCCGTGATCACTTCGGGAAGTGATCATGGGCATATACTATACACTTTACACAGTTACATTACCTGTGATACTGTTTGGAGATGGGGGCTGAAGGGGCAGGTGGCTCCATCCCGGTAGAGGTGAGCCTGGGTTCCCGACGGCCCCCGAATGTTACTTTGAGGCAGAGCGACAGGGCAGGTTGAGACCACCTAGGAGAGAGGTGGGCCTGGCCCTGGTCGGTGTTCGTGGATACTTAACACGTTTAACGAGATCTTGGTATTTGATCTGAGTCTGGCTACTGGCCTATACGCACCAACCATCTACGCGGGGACAGTTATGGGCACTCGACGTCGTGGTATCAGCCGAAGCCTTCGTGATGTCAGCGACTGAGTGGCGCGCGCCGGATTGGACCGTAAGCCTGCTCTTGTATTAAGGGGGCTAGTTCTGCTTCTGGCCGCGTTTGCAACGTGTAGGTGTGCAAAGGGCGATGGGCCCAGACCCCTGCGCCATAGGATTTAGACCGGCGTGCTGACCTCTCTGTTGTGCCTAGGTAGGGCTGCGACGTGTTGATCTTCCGAGGCCGGGCATGACCCAGAAAAGTGTGTCCGGCCAAATGGGATCGAGCGTGTTGGGTTATGTGGTGCACCCCTGCAGGGAACTTAATCTATTCGAATAGCCGTGATCTTCGATAACAGGACGACTTGGAGTTGTACCTTGACCTTATGACAACTAGAACCGGATACTTAATAAAACACACCCTTCCAAGTGCCAGATACAACCGGTGGTCGCTCTCTCATAGGGCGACGAGGGGAGGATCATCGGTTAGGATTATGCTATACGATGCTACTTGATGCTAGTTGGCGAACCTATCATCTACTCTCTCCTACATGCTGCAAGATGGAGGTGGCCAGAAGCATAGTCTTCGACAGGATTAGTTATCCCCCTCTTATTCTGGCATTCTGCAGTTCAGTCCACATATGATACCCTTATTCTATTTGATACCCATGCATATGTAGTGTAGCTCCTTGCTTGCGAGTACTTTGGATGAGTACTCACGGTTGCTTTCTCCCTCTTTTCCCCCTATCCCTTCTATCTGGTTATCGCAACCAGATGCCGGAGTCCAGGAGCCAGACGCCACCGTTGATGACGACTACTACTACTCGGGAGGTGCCTACTACTACGTGCAGCCCGCTGACGGCGACCAGGAGTAGTTTAGGAGGATCCCAGGCAGGAGGCCTGCGCCTCTTTCGATCTGTATCCCAGTTTGTGCTAGCCTTCTTAAGGCAAACTTGTTTAACTTATGTCTGTACTCAGATATTGTTGCTTCCGCTGACTCGTTTATGATCGAGCTCTTGTATTCGAGCCTTCGAGGCCTCTGGCTTGTACTATGATGCTTGTATGGCTTATTTTATTTGTAGAGTTGTGTTATGATATCTTCCCGTGAGTCCTTGATCTTGATCGTACACATTTGCGTGCATGATTAGTGTACGGTCAAATCGGGGGCGTCACAAGTTAGTATCAGAGCCGACTACCTATAGGAATCCCCCTTCCAACTCGTTGGCCGAAGTCGAGTCTAGACTTTACAAAACTTTTACTAACATGGCTGTGTGGCCCATGGGCCTACGTCGCCATTGGGTGGTATTAGGATCTTTTACTCCTTATCTATACTCTGGGACTCTGATCTCTCTTCTATTCGGGTTAAATGAATTTTGCTAAATCTAACATTAGGATCTCATTATCACTTTCACCCGGAGAGCCCCTTATTACTGATGATCGTCTGCTGCACATGAAGATACTCTCCGTTGTTAACCTGAGAACTTGTGTTCATCGCGTTTGCAATTCCTCTTCCACCGTAAACCCTTATGGATAACTACTTGCAGTTGTTATTCTTACCTTCATCCCCAGTTGGTCTTGTTATTACAAGATACCCTGAAAAACTCGTCGTTGTTTCGATAATCCTTTGAGATTACTGCCTTGCTGTTCTTTGTCACCTGAATACCCCTACGGTTAATTCTCGCACTTATCGAGTATCCGCTCATCCCCCAGTTGTTCATGTGTTACACAAAAGTCTTCAAAATACTATTTGAACTTCCGAAAATCCTGAGTCGCCTATTGCACTTGAAATTCTTACTTGCTTGCATTATGGTTAATCCCATAAGTCTATAATCTTATTGGCATCTCTTATCATTATCATTTTGAGTCCGTTGATTCAATTTGTTGCGAATGCTCGCAATCCTCAATCAGATCCTAGAATTCATCCTTCCGGCTCAGACGTCATTTTAAACATGAGCTGGTTCTCGCCAATCAAATTGTCGTCGATTGTGCCCCTAAGTATATTGAATTTATCCATCCTTGATCAGAGCATCTGCTTCTGATCCTTCGCTTTGTAAATCATAATTCCTTTGCAATTGAGCTCTAAGTTACTCAGTTGTTTCTATAATCCAATGTCTTTGCATTGATTCCTCCTCTGGTTGTGAGCCGATACTCACATCAGATCCTTTATGGACCATCGGAACCTTGTTGGATTTTATCCGACAACGTCCTTCATATTCAATCACTTTGGAAGTTCTTTCCTTGATACATAATGCCTTTGGTAAATCATATTCCTTGATTTGGCCAACCTTGCTCTGCTTTCGAGCTGGTGATATTTACTATTGAAGCTTGTGGGATATGTTTCCATGATCCCCCGATGGGTTGAACCTATGCCTTCCATAATATGTGTGAACTCGAAAGTTTTCATGAGTCATACTCTTTTGGTATTTTGCCAGATAAAATTTCAACACTGCAACTTCATCAAACGCGAGAAGTGAATGAAAGGTTATGCATTGAGGAAGTGGGAGTCGACCTTGAACTTTGCGTTCATGCCCATGGACACGATGCAAATCTTATCATGGAAGCTTCTCGCAGAATAGTTACCCCCTTGTTATAAGTGCTTGTATCTATGGTTTGATCATGTACAAATGTGATTCTAACCATATTGTTCCCCTTTGATTCAATTTCTCAGACAAGTTAAAACCACTTGTCCTCTGCAGAGCAATACCCAATCCAACCTCTATTTTGTTCTGTCGTCGAGTATTACCCCCTGGTATCTCAAGATTATCACAGAACTGCATAACCTCTTATGAGTTCTTTATCAAGTACTACATCCTCACCGATTCCAATTTTTCACGGGCTCCGAGTTATTAAACACTCGAAGACACCGATAACTGAACCGAGTCCGCACTACGGTTCAACACCTCTTCAGTAATCTTCTTTAAGTACGAGTTTGTACCCGATCATGTCATTCCTAGCCTGCTTTGCTGTACCTATTCGTGTTCATTTTAACTGTGCTACCTGGTCCTTCTCCTCGAAGCACAATTTTTGACAATGAGCTAAGCTTACGTCGATCTTTCCTCATCATATCATTTCGCTTTGGACAGCAAGCTTGCTTTGGAGTTTGTGTCATACCCTCGGTTCCATTAACCTTTCGCTTGATCATTCCTTTGACTTGAGGACATCGCCGATCTATTACATCTTCGTGGAGCCTCTTGACAAAATTTGTCGTGATCATCATCAACATCTTGACTCCTTCCTGGATATCAATTGAATTCATGATGAGAAATACCATCCTTGCCCTCGATGATTTGTGTTGTCATCGACCACTTTAATGCCTCCCCTCCAACACAAACTTGTTCGTGTTCTGTGTTGTACCTTGAGTTCCTTGCTATCCAACCTTTGTTCTTAATTACCTTGGAGTATTACCATCTCTTTTGTCAAGAATGTGGTGAGAATTTCACCACCTCTTATGGATTCTTGATTTAATAATACTTCTCGCCATCTCCGCTCATTCCTTGGACCCCGTATTGTTTTTTTTAATCGGAATACCGACAATTGAGCTATGACGTGTGAATTCAAAACTTCTAGCAACCCTATTGCTTTGGAGTGAATGGGCGATAGTTTCATTCTAAGTCTTCCGATAATTGAATCACCATTCTAACATTGGTCATGCAACCCAGCCCATATTTCGGGTGCACCTTTCAACCAATGTTTAATTATGTATGTTTTCCTCGAGCATACCTCACTATATCATTTGATCTGACAAAGGTTATCTCCTTGTTCAGATAATCGTGGAAATCCATTTTTTTTAAATCCCAATGGAATGTCGCTGAGTCCATCGGCCACCTCCTCACCCTCTCCTTGATTTAATGATGAACTCTTGTTTTGGAACTCTCTTCCATAGTTTGTTCCCCGAGAATCTTACGATGTCACCTCGTTACTTTGTGTCGCACCTTTTCTTCTCGGGCATCCTGAGCCTGAGGTATACAAACACCAACCAGATCTGAATCTTGGTCAGATATGATGGTTGGAACATATTTCCAAGAGTTATAACAATGGTCTTTATGTGACCCGGTAAGGTGATGTTGTGCCTAGCACACCTGGCCGGAGGCCCTATTGTTATAGATTCCTTTTCAGCAAGGTTATCCATTCTTCCATGAGGAAATTGTAATAATTATTCTATTAGTTGTTTTCGATGGATCCTTTGTATCCAAAGTCTGACCTTTGCTTGAAGACCATGTCAATGCTATCTGAAGCATGTCTGTGGTACTCCGATTTTCAACAAGAACATTTGAAGCCCAATGCTAAATGTATCCTGCTCAATTATCCAAACACCGTTGCCTGGGTAATGTCATGAAATCTCTCTCCCATTACCTAAATGGTATTCTACGTTATATCCTGTCACGGATATCATACTCTGTTTGTCCTTGGGAAGGAAATACCCCTGAAATATGTGTTTAAACACGTTTTCCTTTCCATTGTTCTGTTTAACCTGGTAATCACCTTTCCTTTCCATTGGTTTGCTTAACCCTTCTTGTAATCTATATTATATAAGCAGTAGTATTCTTCTGCTTATGTAAAACACCTTGGTGTACAACCGTGTCAGTAAGACTCTGTTGCTTTTGTTGATAGCATTCCGGTAGCCACCGATGGACGATAATTTTGCCTAATGGTCCGCCTCGTTCAACGAGCAGGAAAATGGTTCTCTTCGTCCCTCGACCTTGGTATCGACATTGTTGCCAACATAACTGATAGGCTACCCTCTGACATGTCTTGTTATCATGACCGTGCAAGATTTCACTGCTCCTGTTTAAAAAAAACACACCTGGTGGGCCCATAACCCACAGTTCCACAGGATCGAAACCTGACTCTCCTGTACACCACGTGTTCCCATGGTTATTCCTTGTGCGTAGCCTCGTATGTAATTCACGGGCCACCGTCCCAAGTGATCTATTCTGGTATCAAACGTAATACTCAATTTCGTTGTTCTGGACCCATTTCGCATGTGGTTTCAGACATCGAAAGATTGCCTATCTGATTGAAACTTCTCATGGTACCTTCTTACTTTGCTCTCGATAACTTCTTAAGTTTCAATACGAGAGATACTTATGCTTCTCCCCTTGAGTTAATCGTCCGATGATCAATTATGTTAGAATCCGTCCTTATAGATTTTTTCCCCTCTTATCTTTTCATAAGTCCGGTGAAGATCCTGAAGGAAGGACGGCAACTTCATCATGATGCATTGATGCAGAGAAATGAAGACATCACCAAAAGGGATCAACTACTTCGAGAAGAGCAACCAAGACCGAGAAGGTCCGTTAGAATACCGTAACCAGAACTTTCCCCCTTACTCCCCTCCTAAATCTCGGGACGAGATTTCTTGTAGTG
The DNA here is from genome assembly GCF_003073215.2 of Triticum urartu. Lineage (NCBI taxonomy): Eukaryota > Viridiplantae > Streptophyta > Magnoliopsida > Poales > Poaceae > Triticum > Triticum urartu. The sequence goes on from NC_053024.1 coordinate 585,796,267, forward strand.
GAGGAGAATCGTGACGCCCGGATAATTAAGCTACAGTGATCCCACGCTAATGGTGCCACGTCACCATGGTTACTGTTGCTAATCTCGATTTAGTTCGAAACCGATTCGAATTCAATTTCAAAATCTAACAAACAATAAAAGTTTTCAAATATTAAAACTAAAATGTTTAGTGTGAGTCAAATAATGCACAGGTAATTATGGTGTAGAAATCAAACTTTTATAAAATGTTTGAATACTTAAACATGAACAAAACAGTAGCTAAAACAATTATTTGAATGCCTTTGGTATTTTGTAAAATGCTAAACTATTTTATTTTAGGGTAAAAGTTTTTTTTGTGACATTGGATTGTGTTGAAACACTAATTTAGGAATTTGTTTTGTGATTTATAAAAAAAGAATACCAGAATAAAATAAAAATAAAAAAAAGAAGTAAATAGAAAACAGAACAAACAAAAAAAGGGAAAAGAACCCCCCTAAAAAAAAAAGGGAAAAAACCCCCCCCCCCCCCGCTGGGCCTCGGCCCAGCTGGCCACTGGGCAAGCCAGGCCGGCCCAGCCGGCGCCCCCATAACCCCCGAAACCCTAGCATGGACCGCACTACCCCCACTCCTCCCGTTCGATCCCATCCTCCCTCCTCGCGCCGCCAGGAGGAGACACAGAGAGGAGCGAGAACCCTCGCAGTCCCCCGCACGCGCTCTTGCCTCGGGCCACGTCGTCGGCGCCCGACGCCCTCCCTCCCCTATGGCCGCGCTCCCCGCCCGCGTTGGCCGCACCGGCTCGCTGGCAACCGCCCATCGCCGCCTCTCCACGTCCAAGAGCTCTCCAGGGATCATCTTCATCGACCGCAACCACCGGACCTAGCCGAGATGCCGCACCGTCGTCGCCTTCTTCGTTTCTCCCCCGACTGGATCCGCCATGGCTGACCGGCGATCTGGATCGCCCTGAACCGTTCCGGCTCCACCGAGTCCCCCACGAGCTTCAATGTGAGCTCCCACCTGCTTCCCCTCTCTCCCGCGTGAATCAACCACAGAGGCATCGTCCCCTGCGAGCCCCAAAGCTGTCGTCCGCCATGGCCGATGAATGCATCGCTGCCGTGCTCCCCGCTGCGTTCTGTTGGTGTGCGCGAGCTCTAGGAGCTGTACAGATGTCGCCTGGCCCTTTTCCTACCTCATTCTCCTCTTGTTTCACCGGATCCGTCGAGCTCTTGTTCAGCTGCCGCTAGACCTCGTCGCCGGCGTCCATCCCGGCACCTCCAACACCAACCACTAGCCCTACTCGATGCGCGCCAACACGCTCATCCTACTGATGTTTGTGGGTGACCAAATGGTTGCCAGAACGCAACTCCGGTGGGCCTCCGCCGTGTACTGTGGCTGCCGGCAGCTAAACGCTGATGCGCTAGCATGGCACCATTAACTCAACTCCAAATGGCGCCCTGTGTCCCTGACCAACGGGACCCACACCTAATTAATCATGGGCATAATTAACAGACTAGTTAAAGTAATCCTGATAGCCACTAACGGGCCATGCTACTGCAACGATTAGGTTTAACTCTAATAAAATTTGTTAGCAATTTGACCCACTGACCACTAGGCCCCACCCTGACTAATTAAGTTAATTAGTTTAAATAAACTCTTTTAATATTGCCACTGCCTCTGACATATGGGCCCCACGCCCCCATTTAAAAAAAAGGAGTTAGAAAATTAATTAGAAAATATTAATTAATTAATTAGATAATTAATTAACTTAATTAAATCTGTTAAATTAATATAATGGCTTAATTAAACTAATAAACCTACTTAGTTAGTCTAAGACAATGACGAACGGGGCCCACACGTCAGTTGACCAGTCAACACCTCTGTTGACTGCTGACGTCGTGCTGACGTCATGATGACGTCAACAAACCCTGTTCGGGATAATGTTGAATTAAAATATTTAAATTAATCCTAAAATGATTTAAATCTTTTAAAATTAATATAAAATAAACCGTAACTCGGATGGAAAAACTTTTACATGAAAGTTGCTCAGAACGACGAGACGATTCCGGATACGCAACCCGTTCGTCCGCCACACCCCCCTAACCTATCGAACTCACAACTTTCCCCTTCCGGCTCGTCTTCCCGGAAACGCGAAACACCGGGGATAATTTCCCGGATGTTTCCCCCCTTCACCGGTATCACCTCATACCGCGTTAGGGCACCTCTAGCACCGTTACTTGTCTTGTCATGCATCGTTATGCATCTGTTTGCATTATATTCATTGTTTCTTCCCCCCTCTTCTTCCGCTAGACACCGAGACCGACGCCGCTGCTACCCAGTACGACTACGGAGTTGACGACCCCTCTCTCTTGCCGGAGCAACCAGGCAAGCCCCCCCCCCCTTTGATCACCACATATCGCCTACTCTTCTCTATACTGCTTGCATTAGAGTAGTGTAGCATGTTACCGCTTTCCATTAATCCTATTCTGATGCATAGCCTGTCCTTGCTACTACTGTTGTTACCTTTACCTGCTATCCTAATGCTTAGTATAGGATGCTAGTGTTCCATCAGTGGCCCTACACTCTTGTCCGTCTGCCATGCTATACTACTGGGCCGTGATCACTTCGGGAAGTGATCATGGGCATATACTATACACTTTACACTGTTACATTACCTATGATACTGTTCGGAGATGGGGGCTGAAGGGGCAGGTGGCTCCATCCCGGTAGAGGTGGGCCTGGGTTCCCGACGGCCCCTGACTGTTACTTTGAGGCAGAGCGATAGGGCAGGTTGAGACCACCTAGGAGAGAGGTGGGCCTGGCCCTGGTCGGTGTTCGCGGATACTTAACACGTTTAACGAGATCTTGGTATTTGATCTGAGTCTGGCTACTGGCCTATACGCACTAACCATCTACGCGGGGACAGTTATGGGCACTCGACGTCGTGGTATCAGCCGAAGCCTTCGTGACGTCAGCGACTGAGTGGCGCGCGCCGGATTGGACCGTAAGCCTGCTCTTGTATTAAGGGGGCTAGTTCTGCTTCCGGCCGCGTTCGCAACGTGCAGGTGTGCAAAGGGCGATGGCCCAGACCCCTGCGCCATAGGATTTAGACCGGTGTGCTGACCTCTCTGTTGTGCCTAGGTAGGGCTGCGACGTGTTGATCTTCCGAGGCCGGGCATGACCCAGAAAAGTGTGTCCGGCCAAATGGGATCGAGCGTGTTGGGTTATGTGGTGCACCCCTGCAGGGAAGTTAATCTATTCGAATAGCCGTGATCTTTGGTAACAGGACGACTTGGAGTTGTACCTTGACCTTATGACAACTAGAACCGGATACTTAATAAAACACACCCTTCCAAGTGCCAGATACAACCGGTGGTCGCTCTCTCACAGGGCGACGAGGGGAGGATCATCGGTTAGGATTATGTTATACGATGCTACTTGATGCTACTTGGCGAACCTATCATCTACTCTCTCCTACATGCTGCAAGATGGAGGTGGCCAGAAGCGTAGTCTTCGACATGATTAGTTATCCCCCTCTTATTCTGGCATTCTGCAGTTCAGTCCACATATGATACCCTTATTCTATTTGATACCCATGCATATGTAGTGTAGCTCCTTGCTTGCGAGTACTTTGGATGAGTACTCACGGTTGCTTTCTCCCTCTTTTCCCCCTATCCCTTCTATCTGGTTATCGCAACCAGATGCCGGAGTCCAGGAGCCAGACGCCACCATTGATGACGACTACTACTACTCGGGAGGTGCCTACTACTACGTGCAGCCCGCTGACGGCAACCAGGAGTAGTTTAGGAGGATCCCAGGCAGGAGGCCTGCGCCTCTTTCGATCTGTATCCCAGTTTGTGCTAGCCTTCTTAAGGCAAACTTGTTTAACTTATGTCTGTACTCAGATATTGTTGCTTCCGCTGACTCGTCTATGATCGAGCTCTTGTATTCGAGCCTTCGAGGCCCCTGGCTTGTAATATGATGCTTGTATGACTTATTTTATTTGTAGAGTTGTGTTATGATATCTTCCCGTGAGTCCTTGATCTTGATCGTACACATTTGCGTGCATGATTAATGTACGGTCAAATCGGGGGCATCACAGATCAACATAGTGATGTTCACCATTGAAAGCTACTCCATCTCACATGATGATCGGTCATGGTTTAATTGATATGGATCACGTGATCACTTAGATGATTAGAGGGATGTCTATCTAAGTGGGAGTTCTTAAGTAATATGATTAATTGAACTTAAATTTATCATGAACTTAGTCCTGATAGTATTTGCATATCTATGTTGTAGATCAATTGCTCGCTTATAGCTTCCCCATTTTATTTATGATATGTTCCTAGAGTAAACTATGTTAGCAATGATGCGAACTAGCTCCATGATATGAGGATTATCCTCATTGTTGCACAGAATAATTATGTCCTTGATGCACCGCTAGGTGACAAACCTATTGCAGGAGCAGATGCAGACGTTATGAACTTTTGGCAAGCTCGGTATGATGACTACTTGATAGTTTAGTGCGCCATGCTTTACAACTTAGAACCGGGAATTCAAAAATGTTTTGAACGCCACATAGCATATAAGATGTTCCAAGAGATGAAATTGGTATTTCAGACTCATGCCCGAGTCAAGAGGTATGAGACCTCTGAAAAGTACTTTGCCTACAAGATGGAGGAGAATAGCTCAACCAGCGAGCATGTGCTCAGAATGTCTGAGTACTACAATCCCTTGAATCAAGTGGGAGTTAATCTTCCAGATAAGATAGTGATTGACAGAGTTCTCTAGTCACTATCGCCAAGTTACTGGAACTTCGTGATGAACTATAATATGTAAGGGATGACGAAAACGATTCCCGAGCTCTTCGCGATGCTGAAATTAGCGAAGGTAGAAATCAAGAAAAGCATCGAGTGTTGATGGTTGACAAGACCACTAGTTTCAAGTAAAAGGGCAAGGGAAAGAACGGGAACTTCAAGAAGAATGGCAAGCAAGTTGCGACTCCCATGAAGAAGCCCAAAGCTAGACCAAGCCTGAAACCGAGTGCTTCTACTGCAAAGGAAATGGTCACTGGAAGTGGAACTGCCCTAGATACTTGGCGGATAAGAAGGATGTCAAAGTGAACAAAGGTATATTTGATATACATGTTACTGATGTGTACTTTACTAGTGTCTATAGCAACCCCTCAGTATTTGATACTGGTTCAGTTGCTAAGAGTAGTAACTCGAAACGAGAGTTGCAAAATAAACAGAGACTAGTTATGGGCGAGGTGATGATGTGAGTTGGATGTGATTCCAAGGTTGATAAGATCACCATCGCACACTCCCTTTACCTTCGGGATTAGTGTTGAACCTAAAATAAATGTTATTTGGTGTTTGCGTTGAGCATAAATATGATTGGATCATGCTTATTGCAATACGGTTATTCATTTAAGTCAAATAATAATTGTTGTTCTATTTACATGAATAAGACCTTCTATGGTCATACACTCAATATAAATGGTTTATTCAATCTCGATCATAGTGATACACATATTCATAATATTGAAGCCAAAAGATGCAAAGTTAATAATGATAGTGCAACTTATATGTGGCACTGCCGTTTAGGTCATATTGGTGTACAACGCATGAAGAAACTCCATGCTGATGGACTTTTGGAATCACTTGATGATGAATCACTTGATGCTTGTGAACCATGCCTCATGGGCAAGATGACTAAGACCCTGTTCTTCGGAACAATGGAGCGAGCAACAGACTTGTTGGAAATGATACATACTGATGTGTGCAGTCCAACGAGTGTTGAGGCTCGTGGCGGGTATCGTTATTTTCTGACCTTCACAGATGTTTTGAGCAGATATGGGTATATCTACTTGATGAAACATAAGTCTGAAACATTTGAAAAGTTCAAAGAATTTTAGAGTGAAGTGGAAAATCATCGTAACAAGAAAATAAAGTTTCTACGATCTGACCATGGAAACAAATATTTGAGTTACGAGTTTGGTCTTCATTTGAAACAAAGTAGAATAGTTTCGCAACTCACGCCACCTGGAACACTGATACATCTCCAACGTATCTATAATTTTTGATTGCTCCATGCTATTATATTATCTATTTTGGATGTTAATGGGCTTATTTTTACACTTTTATATTATTTTTGGGACTAACCTATTAACCGGAGGCCCAGCCCAAATTGTTGTTTTTTTTGCCTATTTTAGAGTTTCGCCGAAAAGGAATATCAAACGGAGTCCAAACGGAATGAAACCTTCAGGAGCGTTATTTTTGGAACAAATGTGATCCAGGAGACTTGGAGTGGACGTCAAGAAACAATCGAGGAGGCCACGAGGCAGGGGGCGCCCACCCCCTGGGCGCGCCCTCCACCCTCGTGGGCCCCTCGTTGCTCCACCAACCTACTTCTTCCTCCTATATATATATATCCATATACCCCGCAAACATCCAGGAGCACCACGAAAACCTAATTCCACCGCCGCAACCTTCTGTACCCAATAGATCCCATCTTGGGGCCTTTTTCGGAGCTCCGCCAGAGGGGGCATTGATCACGGAGGGCCTCTACATCAACTCCATGGCCTCTCCGATGATGTGTGAGTAGTTTACTTCAGACCTTCGGGTCCATAGATAGTAGCTAGATGTCTTCTTCTCTCTCTTTGGATCTCAATACAAAGTTCTCCTTGATTCTCTTGGCGATCTATTCGATGTAACTCTTCTTTTTGCAGTGTGCTTGTCGAGATCCGATGAATTGTGGGTTTATGATCAAGTTTATCTATGAACAATATTTGAATCTTCTCTGAATTCTTTTATGTATGATTGGTTTATCTTTGCAAGTCTCTTCAAATTATCACTTTTGTTTGGCCTACTAGATTGATCTTTCTTGCATTGGGAGAAGTGCTTAGCTTTGGGTTCAATCTTGCGGTGCTCGATCCCAGTGACAGAAAGGGAAACGACATGTATTGTATTGTTTCCATCGAGGATAAAAAGATGTGGTTTATATCATATTGCATGAGTTTATCCCTCTACATCATGTCATCTTGCTTAAGGCGTTACTTTGTTCTTATGAACTTAATACTCTAGATGCATGCTGGATAGCGGTCGATGTGTGGAGTAATAGTAGTAGATGCAGAATCGTTTCGGTCTACTTGTCTCGGACGTGATGCCTATATACATGATCATGCCTAGATATTCTCATAATTATTCGCTTTGCTATCAATTGCTCGATAGTAATTTGTTCACCCACCGTAATACTTATGCTATCTTGAGAAAAGCCACTAGTGAAACCTATGGCCCCCGGGTCTATTCTCCATCATACAAGTTTCCAATCTACTTTATTTTGCTATATTTTACTTTCAATCTATATCATAAAAATACCAAAAATATTTATCTTATTATTATCACCTCTATCAGATCTCACTCTTGCAAGTGGCTGTGAAGGGATTGACAACCCATTTATCGCATTGGTTGCGAGGTTCTTATTTGTGTGTGTAGGTACGAGGTGACTTGCGCGTGGTCTCCTACTGGATTGATACCTTGGTTCTCAAAAACTAAGGGAAATACTTACGCTGCTTTACTGCACCACCCTTTCCTCTTCAAGGGAAAACCAATGCAGTGCTCAAGAGGTAGCAAACACCACAATGTAATGGTGTGTCCGAACGTCATAACCGTACTTTATTAGATATGATGCAATCTATGATATCTCTTACTGAATTACCACTATTTTTTGGGGGTTATGCATTAGAGACAGATGCATTCACGTTAAATAGGGCACCGTCTAAAAATCCATTGAGACGACTACTACCTCTTGAGCATGCGTTGGTTTTCCCTTGAAGAGGAAAGGGTGATGCAGCAAAGTAGCGTAAGTATTTCCCTCAGTTTTTGAGAACCAAGGTATCAGTCCAGTAGGAGACAACACAGAAGTCACCTAGTACCTGCACAAACAATCAAGAACCTCGCAACCAACGCGATAAAGGGGTTGTCAATCCCTTCACAGTCACTTGCGGAAGTGAGATCTAATAAAGATAGTAAGATAAATATTTTTGGTATTTTTGTTGTATAGATTGGAAAGTAAAGATTGCAAAATAATAAATGAGATGCGATGTAAATAAAAAGAGATGCAATATAATAAGAAAGAGACCCGGGGGCCATAGGTTTCGCTAGTGGCTTCTCTCATGATAGCATGTATTACGGTGGGTGAACAAATTACTGCCGAGCAATTGAGCACATAGTTATGAGAATATCTAGACAATGATCATGAATATAGGCATCACATCCGTGTTAAGTAGACCAAAATGATTATGCATCTACTACTATTACTCCACACATCAACCGCTTTCCAGCATGCTTCCAGAGTATTAAGTTCATAAGAATAGAGTAATGCATTAAGCAAGATGACATGATGTAGAGGGATAAACTCAAGCAATATGATATAAACCCCATCTTTTTATCCTCGATGGCAACAATACAACATGTGCCTTGTTGCCCCTACTGTCACTGGGAAAGGACACCGCAAGATTGAACCCAAAGCTAAGCACTTCTCCCATTGCAAGAAAGATCAATCTAGTGGGCCAAACTAAACCGATAATTCGAAGAGACTTGCAAAGATATCAAATCATGCATATAAGAATTCAGAGAAGAACCAAATATTATTCATAGATAAACTTGATCATAAATACACAATTCATCGAATCTCGGCAAACACACCGCAAAAAGTATTACATCGAATAGATCTCCAAGAACATCGAGGATAACTTTGTATTGAGAACCAAGGAGAGAGAAGAAGCCATCTAGCTAATAACTATGGACCCGAAGGTCTATGGTAAACTACTCACACATCATCAAAGAGGCTATGGTGTTGATGTAGAAGCCCTCCGTGATCGATTCCCCCTCCGGCAGATCGCCGGAAAAGGCCCCAGATGGGATCTCACGGGTACAGAAGGTTGCGGTAGTGGAAAAGTGGTTTCGTGGCTCCCCCTGATGTTTTTAGGGTATAAGAGTATATATAGGCGAAAGAAGTACGTCGGTGGAGCTCCGTGGGGCCCACGAGGGTGGGGGCGCGCCTACCCCCTGGGCGCGCCCTCCTGCCTCGTCGCTGCCTCACGGACTTCCAGACTTCCACTCCAAGTCTCCTGGATTGCGTTTGTTCCAAGAAAGATCCTCGCGAAGGTTTCGTTCCATCTGGATTCCGTTTGATATTCCTTTTCTGCGAAACACTAAAATAGGCAAAAAAATAGAAACTGTCACTGGGCCTTCAGTTAATGGTTAGTCCCAAAAATAATGTAAAAGAGCATATTAAAGCCCATTAAACATCCAAAACATATAATATAATAGCATGGAACAATCAAAAATTATAGATACGTTGGAGACATATCAAGCATCCCCAAGCTTAATTCCTGCTCGTCCTCGAGTAGGTAAATGATAAAAACAGAATTTTTGATGTGGAATACTACCTAACATAATTTTCAATGTAATTTTATTTATTGTGGCATGAATGTTCAGATCCGAAAGATTCAAGACAAAAGTTTAATATTGACATAAAAATAATAATACTTCAAGCATACTAACCAAGAAATTATGTCTTCTCAAAATAACATAGCCAAAGAAAGCTCATCCCTACAAAATCATATAGTTTGGCTATGCTTCATTTTTGTCACACAAAATGCTCCAATCATGCACAACCCCGATGACAAGCCAAGCAATTGTTTCATACTTTAGTATTCTCAAACTTTTCAACTTTCACGCAATATATGAGCGCGAGCCATGGACATAGCACTATAGGTGGAATGGAATTAATGGTGGTTGTGGAGAAGACAAAAAAAGAGGAAGATAGTCTCACATCAACTAGGCGTATCAATGGGCTATGGAGATGCCCATCAATAGATATCAATGTGAGTGAGTAGGGATTGCCATAAAATGGATGCACTAGAGCTATAAGTGTATGAAGGCTCAACAGAAGTAACTAAGTGGGTTTGCATCCAACTTGCTTGCTCACGAAGACCTAGGGCAATTTGAGGAAGCCCATCATTGGAATATACAAGCCAAGTTCTATAATGAAAAATTCCCACTAGTATACGAAAGTGACAACATAAGAGACTCTCTATCATGAAGATCATGGTACTACTTTGAAGCACACGTGTGGAAAAAGGATAGTAACATTGCCCCTTCTCTCTTTTTCTCTCATTTTTTGTGCCTTCTCCTTTTTATGGCCTCTTTTTTTCGTCCGGAGTCTCATCCCGACTTGTGGGGGAATCATAATCTCCATCATCCTTTCCTCACATGGGACAATGCTCTAATAATGAAGATCATCACACTTCTATTTACTTACAACTCAAGAATTACAAATTGATACTTAGAACAAAATATGACTCTATGTAGATGCCTCCGGTGGTGTACCAGGATGTGCAATGAATCAAGAGTGACATGTATGAAAAATTATGAATGGTGGCCATGCCACAAATATGATGTCAACTACATGATCATGCAAAGCAATATGACTATGATGAAGCGTGTCATAATAAACAGAACGGTGGAATGTTGCATGGCAATATATCTCGGAATGGCTATGGAAATGCCATAATAGGTAGGTATGGTAGCTGTTTTGAGGAAGGTAAATGATGGGTTTATGGTACCGGCGAAAGTTGCGCGGCACAAGAGAGGCTAGCAATGGTGGAAGGGTGAGAGTGTGTATAATCCATGGACTCAACATTAGTCATAAAGAACTCACATACTTCTTGCAAAAATCTACAAGTCATCAAAACCAAGCACTGCATGCATGCTCCTAGGGGAGATAGATTGGTAGGAAAATACCATCGATCGCCCCCGACCGCCACTCATAAGGAAGCCAATCAAAGAAACACCTCATGCTTCAAATTTGTCACACAACGGTTACCATACATGCATGCTACGGGACTTGCAAACCTCAACACAAGTATTTCTCAATTTCTCAATTACTCAACTAGCACGACTATAATATCACCATCTTCATATCTCAAAACAATCATCAAGTATCAAACTTCTCATAGTATTCAATGCACTCTATATGTAAGTTTTTATTATACCCATCTTGAATGCCCATCATATTAGGACCAATTTTATAACCAAAGCAAATTACCATGTTGTTCTAAAAGACTCTCAAAATAATATAAGTGAAGCATGAGAGATCAATAATTTCTATAAAATAAAACCACCACCGTGCTCTAAAAAGATATAAGTGAAGCACTAGAGCAAAATTATCTAGCTCAAAAGATATAAGTGAAGCACATAGAGTATTCTAATAAATTTCGATTCATGTGTGTCTCTCCCAAAAGGTGTGTACAGAAAGGATGATTGTGGTAAACTAAAAATCAAAGAATCAAATCACACAAGACGCTCCAAGCAAAACACATATCATGTGGTGAATAAAAATATAGCCTCAAGTAAAGTTACCGATAGACGAAGACGAAAGAGGGGATGCATTTCAGGGCATCCCCAAGCATAGGCTTTTGGTTGTCCTTGAATTTTACCTTGGGGTTCCTTGGGAATCCCCAAGCTTAGGCTCTTGCCACTCCTTATTCCAAAATCCATCAAATCTTTACCCAAAAACTTGAAAACTTCACAACACAAAGCTTAAAAGAAAATCTCATGAGCTCCGTTAGTATAAGAAAACAAACCACCACTTTGATGTACTGTAATTAACTCATTCTTTATTTATATTGGTGTTAAACCTACTGTATTCCAACTTCTCTATGGTTCATACCCCCGATACTACCCATAGATTCATCAAAATAAGTAAACAACACATGAAAAATAGAATCTGTCAAAACAGAACAGTCTGTAGCAATCTGGAGGTTTCAAATACTTTTTTAACTCCAAAAATTCTGAAAAATTAGGATGACCTAAATAATTTGTATATTGATCTACTGTAGTTGGAATTGGTATTTTATCGCTCTCTGGTAAAAAAATGAAAATTATTTTCGTGAGCGCATACTTTCTGTTTTTATCAGCAAGATCAAACAACAATCACCCAAGAAGATCCTAAAGGCTTTACTTGGCACAAGCACTAATTAGAACATAAAAACACAATCATAACAGAGGCTAGATAAATTATTTATTACTAAACAAGAACAAAAAGTAAAGAACAAAAATAAAATTGGGTTGCCTCCCAACAAGCGCTATCGTTTAACGCCCCTAGCTAGGCATAAAAGCAAAATTAGATCTAGGTATTGTCATGATAATAATAAGGAAAATCGTGAAAACTCATCTCATTCTCCCTACGTTCAGCAGCAAGTTTTCTTTGTGGCAAGCAAAAGTAATCAAAAGGACTGAATTTAATGGGACAAAAGTCCCTAAGATCAAGCTCGGGAGGTATTGGTCCCTCCTTTGGCTCTTGCATATTGCACAACCAATTCATCATTATAAGCAATCTTTTGGCAAAAAGTCATGAGCCATTGTTCAAGAGAAAAACCTAACCCATTGTTCTGGATAGAAAAATTATCATTAAGTTCAGAAATCCTATCAACTAGAACATCGGCAGGAACCTTTTTTCTAAGGTTTTCATTATAAGCAACATGATCTAAAGATCGTAAACGCATTATGTCTTCTTGATAAAAAAATGATTTCTTCTATGGGAGGACGGCCGACATCCACCCTATAATGCGCAAAATTTTCGTTGGCCTCTTTTATTATAAATCTGAACTCATGAGCTAAAAAGATGGTAGCTGCTCGCTTAACAGAAGAATGCTCAATATTGGAAAATTCTAGAAAAATCCTTTGTATGCAAGGATGCATGTGGATAAATTGTCTTTCAAGTTCAACAACGAGCAAAGATATAGCATCCACAAGACTACTAGTTTTATGAAGAATAGACCCGCCCATAGTGAGCAAAGCACCGGCGCAAGTAAAGAAATCTTGAATAACTCCTTTTCCAATAATATTACCACTACCAATCCGAAATTTTTAGTGTGTAAAATAGTAGGTTCTTCATGAGGATAATCAAAAGCATCAAAGTTTCTCCCATCGTTACTACTATCCTTTTCAATGATATCCTCCCCAGTTTCAGACATGATGGCAACAAACCGCACTAAGAACGAACACACAAGAGGCAAGCGGAAAGAGACGAACGGAAAAGGGCCAATAAAATGGCAAAGGTGAAGTGGGGGAGGGGAAAATGAGAGGCGAATGGCAAATAATGTAATGCGAGGGAGAAGAGTTTATGATGGGTACTTGGTATGTCTTGACTTGAGCCTAGATCTTCCCCGCAACGGCGCCAGAAATCCTTCTTGCTACATCTTGAGCATGCGTTGGTTTTCCCTTGAAGAGGAAAGGGTGATGCAGCAAAGTAGCATAAGTATTTCCCTCAGTTTTTGAGAACAAAGGTATCAATCCAGTAGGAGACAACACACAAGTCACCTAGTACCTGCACAAACAATCAAGAACCTTGCAACCAACGTGATAAAGGGGTTGTCAATCCCTTCACGGTCACTTGCGAAAGTGAGATCTGATATAAGATAGTAAGATAAATATTTTTTGTATTTTTGTTGCGTAGATTGGAAAGTAAAGATTGCAAAATAGTAAATGATATGTGATGTAAATAAAAAGAGATGCAATATAATAAGAAAGAGACCCCGGGGCAATAGGTTTCACTAGTGGCTTCTCTCATGATAGCATGTATTATGGTGGGTGAACAAATTACTGCCGAGCAATTGATAGAAAAGCGCATAGTTATGAGAATATCTAGGCAATGATCATGAATATAGGCATCACGTCCGTGTTAAGTAGAACGAAACGATTCTGCATCTACTACTATTACTCCACACATCGACCGCTATCCAGCATGCATCTAGAGAATTAAGTTCATAAGAATAGAGTAATGCATTAAGCAAGATGACATGATGTAGAGGGATAAACTCAAGCAATATGATATAAACCCATCTTTTTATCCTCGATGGCAACAATACAATACATGCCTTGTTGCCCCTAGAGGCAATAATAAAGTTATTGTTTATTTCCTTATTTCATGATAAATGTTTATTATTCATGCTAGAATTGTATTAACCGGAAAATTAGTACATGTGTGAATACATAGACAAACAGAGTGTCACTACTATGCCTCTACTTGACTAGCTCGTTAGTCAAAGATGGTTATGTTTCCTAACCATAGACATGAGTTGACAGTTGATAAAATTGATCACATCATTAGGAGAATGATGTGATTGACTTGACCCATTCCGTTATCTTAGCACTTGATCATTTTAGTTTACTGCTATTACTTTCTTCATGACTTATACATGTTTCTATGACTATGAGATTATGCAACTCCCGATTACCTGATGAACACTTTTTGTGCTACCAAACATCACAACTTAACTGGGTGATTATAAAGGTGCTCTACAGGTGTTTCCGATGGTACTTGTTGAGTTGGCATAGATTGAGATTAGGATTTGTCACTCCGATTGTTGGAGAGGTATCTCTGGGCGCTCTCGGTAATTCACATCACTAGAAGCCTTGCAAGCAATACAACTAATGAGTTAGCTGCGGGATGATGCATTACGGAATGAGTAAAGAGACTTGTCGGTAACAAGATTGAGCTAGGTATTGAGATACCGATGATCGAATCCCGGGCAAGTAACATACCGATGACAAAGGGAACAACGTATGTTGTTATGTGATGTCTACTACATAACCTTCTTCTTGTAGACGTTGTTGGGCCTCCAAGTGCAGAGGTTTGTAGGACAGTAGCAAATTTCCCTCAAGTGGATGACCTAAGGTTTATCAATCCGTAGGAGGCGTAGGATGAAGATGGTCTCTCTCAAGCAACCCTGCAACCAAATAACAAAGAGTCTCTTGTGTCCCCAATACACCCAATACAATGGTAAATTGTATAGGTGCACTAGTTCGGCGAAGAGATGGTGATACAAGTGGAATATGGATGGTAGATATAGGTTTTTGTAATCTGAAATTATAAAAACAGCAAGGTAACTAATGATAAAAGTTAGCACAAACGGTATTGCAATGCGTTGAAACAAGGCCTAGGGTTCATACTTTCACTAGTGCAAGTTCTCCCAAGAATAATAACATAATTGGATCATATAAATACCCCTCAACATGCAACAAAGAGTCACTCCAAAGTCACTAATAGCGGAGAACAAACGAAGGGATTATGGTAGGGTACGCAACCACCTCAAAGTTATCCTTTCTGATAGATCTATTCAAGAGTCCGTAGTAAAATAACATGAAGCTATTCTTTCCGTTCAATCTATCATAGAGTTCGTACTAGAATAACACCTTAAGACACAAATCAACCAAAACCCTAATGTCACCTAGATACTCCAATGTCACCTCAAGTATCCGTGGGTATGATTATATGATATGCATCACACAATCTCAGATTCATCTATTCAAACCAACACAAAGTACTTCAAAGAGTGTCCCAAAGTTTCTACCGGAGAGTCAAGACGAAAATGTGTGCCAACCCCTATGCATAGGTTCATGGGAGGAACCCGCAAGTTGATCACCAAAACATACATCAAGTGGATCAATAGAGTACCACATTGTCACCACGGGTATCCCATGCAAGACATACATCAAGTGTTCTCAAATCCTTAAAGACTCAATCCGATAAGATAACTTCAAAGGGAAAACTCAACCCATTACAAGAGAGTAGAGGGGGAGAAACATCATAAGATCCAACTATAATAGCAAAGCTCGCGATACATCAAGATCGTACCACCTCAAGAACACGAGAGAGAGAGAGAGAGAGAGAGATCAAACACATAGCTACTGGTACATACCCTCAGCCTCGAGGGAGAACTACTCCCTCCTTGTCATGGAGAGCACCACGATGATGAAGACGGCCACCGGAGAGGGCTTCCCCCCTCTCGCAGGGTGCCGGAATGGGTCTAGATTGGTTTTCGGTGGCTATGGAGGCTTCTGGCGGCGGCTCCCGATCTATTATGCTCCTCAAAGTTTTTAGGGTATATGGATATATATAGGCATAAGAAATACATCAGGGGAGTCACGAGGGGCCCACGAGGGTGGAGGGCGCGCCCAGGGGGTGGGCGCACCCCCTGCCTCGTGCCTTCCTTGTTGCTTACCTTACGTACACTCCAAGTCTTCTGGATTGCTTCCGTTCCAAAAATAAGTTCCGTGAAGTTCCAGGTCAATTGGACTCCGTTTGATTTTCCTTTTCTGCGATACTCTAAAACAAGGAAAAAACAGAAACTGGCACTGGGCTCTAGGTTAATAGGTTAGCCCCAAAAATCATATAAAATAGCATATAAATGCATATAAAACATCCAAGGTTGATAATATAATAGCATGGAACAATCAAAAATTATAGATACGTTGGAGACGTATCAGCATCCCCAAGCTTAATTCCTGCTCGTCCTCGAGTAGGTAAATGATAAAAACAGAATTTTTGATGTGGAATGCTACGTAACATATTTATCCATGTAGTTCTCTTTATTGTGGAAAGAATATTAAGATCCATAAGATTCAAGACAAAAGTTTAATATTGACATAAAAATAATAATACTTCAAGCATACTAACCAAGTAATCATGTCTTCTCAAAATAACATGGCCAAAGAAAGCTATCCCTACAAAATCATATAGTCTGGCTATGCTCTATCTTCACCACACAAAATATTTAAATCATGCACAACCCCGATGACAAGCCAAGCAATTGTTTCACACTTTTGATGTTCTCAAACTTTTTCAATCTTCACGCAATACATGAGCGTGAGCCATGGACATAGCACTATATGTGGATTAGAATGGTGGTTGTGGAGAAGACAAAAAAGGAGAAGATAGTCTCACATCAACTAGGCGTATCAACGGGCTATGGAGATGCCCATTAATAGATATCAATGTGAGTGAGTAGGGATTGCCATGCAATGGATGCACTAGAGCTACAAGTGTATGAAAGCTCAACAAAAGAAACTAGTGGGTGTGCATCCAACTCGCTTGCTCATGAAGACCTAGGGCATTTTGAGGAAGCCCATCATTGGAATATACAAGCCAAGTTCTATAATGAAAGATTCCCATTAGTATATGAAAGTGACAACATAGGAGACTCTCTATCATGAAGATCATGGTGCTACTTTGAAGCACAAGTGTGGTAAAAGGATAGTAGCATTGCCCCTTCTCTCTTTTTCTCTCATTTTTTTATTTTTTTATTTTTTTATTTGGGCTTCTTTGGCCTCTTTTATTTATTTATTTTTTCGTCCGGAGTCTCATCCCGACTTGTGGGGGAATCATGGTCTCCATCATCCTTTCCTCACTTGGGACAATGCTCTAATAATGAAGATCATCACACTTTTATTTACTTACAACTCAAGAATTACAACTCGATACTTAGAACAAAATATGACTCTATATGAATGCCTCCGGTGGTGTACTGGGATGTGCAATGACTCATGAGTGACATGTATGAAAGAATTATGAACGGTAGCTTTGCCACAAATACAATGTCAACTACATGATCATGCATAGCAATACGACAATGATTGAGCGTGTCATAATAAACGGAATGGTGGAGAGTTGCATGGAAATATATCTCGGAATGGCTATGGAAATGCCATAATAGGTAGGTATGGTGGCTGTTTTTAGGAGGGTATATGGTGGGTTTATGGTACCGGCGAAAGTTGCGCGATACTGGAGAGGCTAGCAATGGTGGAAGGGTGAGAATGTGTATAATCCATGGACTCAACATTAGTCATAAAGAACTCACATACTTATTGCGAAAATCTATTAGTTATCGAAACAAAGTACTGCACGCATTCTCCTAGGGGGATAGATTGGTAGGAAAAGACCATCGCTCGTCCCCGACCGCCACTCATAAGGAAGACAATCAATAAATAAATCATGCTCCGACTTCATCACATAACGGTTCACCATACGTGCATGCTACGGGAATCACAAACTTCAACACAAGTATTTGTCAAATTCACAACTACTAAACTAGCATGACTCTAATATCACCATCTTCATATCTCAAAACAATCATCAAGTATCAAACTTCTCATAGTATTCAATGCACTCTATATGAAAGTTTTTATTATATCCCTCTTGGATGCCCATCATATTAGGACTAGATTCATAACCAAAGCAAATTACCATGATGTTCTAAAGAATATCAAAATAATATAAGTGAAGCACGAGAGTTCAACTATTTCTTCAAAATAAAACCACCGCCGTGCTCTAAAAGGATATAAGTGAAGCACTAGAGCAAATGACAAACTACTCCAAAAGATATAAGTGAAGATCAATGAGTAGTCGAATAATTATGCAACTATGTGAAGACTCTCTAACATTTAATAATTTCAGATCTTGGTATTTTATTCAAACAGCAATCAAAACAAAACAAAATAAAATGACGCTCCAAGCAAAACACATATCATGTGGTGAATAAAAATATAGCTCCAAGTAATGTTACCGATGAACGAAGACGAAAGAGGGGATGCCATCAGGGGCATCCCCAAGCTTAGGCTATTGGTTGTCCTTGAATATTACCTTGGGGTGCCTTGGGAATCCCCAAGCTTAGGCTCTTGCCACTCCTTATTCCATGGTCCATCGAATCTTTACCCAAAACTTAAAAACTTCACAACACAAAACTTAACAGAAAACTCGTGAGCTCCGTTAGCAAAAGAAAACAAACTACCACTTCAAGGTACTGTAATGAACTCATTATTTATTTATATTGGTGTTAAACATACTGTATTCCAACTTTTCTATGGTTCTAAACTCTATTACTAGCCATAGATTCATTAAAATAAGCAAACAACACACGAAAAACAGAATCTGTCAAAAATAGAACAGTCTGTAGTAATCTGTAGCTAACGCAAACTTCTGGAACCCCAGAAATTATAAAATAAATTCATGGACGTGAGGAATTTATCTATTAATCATATGCAAAAATAATTAACCAAATAGCACTTTCCAAATAAAAATGGCAGCAGTTCTCGTGAGCGCTAAAGTTTCTGTTTTTTACAGCAAGATTAAAAAGTCTTTCCCCAAGTCTTCCCAACAGTTCTACTTGGCACAAACACTAATTAAAACATAAAAACTTAATCATAAAAGAGGCTATATAATTTATTTATTACTAAACAGGAACAAAAAAGCAAATAACAAAAATAAAATTGGGTTGCCTCCCAACAAGCGCTACCGTTTAACTCTCCTAGCCAGGCATGATGATTTCAATGATGCTCACATAAAAGATAAGAATTGTAACATAAAGAGAGCATCATGAAGAATATAACTAGCACATTTAAGTCTAACCCACTTCCTATATATAGGGTTTTTGTGAGCAAACAACTTATGGAAACAATAATCAATTAGCATAGGAAGGCAAAACAAGCATAACTTCAAGATTCTCAACACATAGAGAGGAAACTTGATATTATTGCAATTCCTACAAGCATATATTCCTCCCTCCGATACTACTCATAGATTCATCAAAATAAGCAAACAACACATAGAAAACAGAATCTGTCAAAAACAGAATAGTCTGTAGTAATCTGGATCAAACGTATACTTCTGGAACTCATAAAATTCTCAAATAAATTGGTGGACCTGAGGAATTTATCTATTAATCATCTGAAAAAATTAACTAAATAGCACTCTCCAAAAAAATGGCAGCAAATCTCGTGAGCGCTAAAGTTTCTGTTTTTTACAGCATGATCGCAAAGACTTCACCCAAGTCTTCCCAAAGGTTCTACTTGGCACAAACACTAATTAAAACATAAAACCACATCTAAAGAGAGGCTATATGAATTATTTATTACTAAACAGGAGCAAAAAGTAAAGAACAAGAATAGGATTGGGTTGCCTCCCAACAAGCGCTATCGTTTAATGCCCCTAGCTAGGCATGATGATTTCAATGATGCTCACATAAAGGATAAGAATTGAAACATAAAGAGAGCATCATGAAGAATATGACTAGCACATTTAAGTCTAACCCTCTCCCTATGCATAGGGATTTTGTGAGCAAACAATTTATGGGAGCAATAATCAACTACCATAGGGAGGCAAAACAAGCATAACTTTAAAACTTTAAGCACAAAGAGAGGAAACTTGATATTATTGCAATTCCTACAAGCATAAGTTCCTCCCTCATAATAATTTTCAGTAGCATCATGAATGAATTCAACAATATAACCAGCACCTAAAGCATTCTTTTCATGATCTACAAGCATAGAAAATTTACTACTCTCCACATAAGCAAGATTCTTCTCCTTCGGATTAGTGGGAGTATCATAAGAAACTCGAATACTATAAATTGTTTCCACATTAAAAGAGTAATGTTCAGAAAAAGGGTAATCATAATCATGACAATTTTTATAAATATAGTCATCACTACTTTTTATAGCATATGTATCATCACAATAATTATCATAAGTAGCAACTTTGTTCTCATCATAATCGATTGAAACCTCTTCCAAGATAGTGGAATCATCACTAAATGAAGTCATGACCTCTCCAAATCCACTTTCATAATTATCATAATAAGATTCAACATCCTCCAAAATAGTGGGATCATTACTTCCTAAAGTTGACACTCTTCCAAACCCACTTTCATCAATATAATCATCATAAGTGGGAGGCATGCTTTCATCATAATAAATTTGCACATCAAAACTTGGGGGAAAAATATCATCTTCATCAAACATAGCTTCCCCGAGCTTGTGGCTTTGCATATCATTAGCATCATGGATATTCAAGGAATTCATACTAACAACATTGCAATCTTGCTCATCATTCAAATATTTAGTGCCAAATATTCTAATGCATTCTTCTTCTAACACTTTGGCACAATTTTCCTTTCCATCATACTCACGAAAGATATTAAAAAGATGAAGCGTATGAGGCAAACTCAATTCCATATTTTTTGTAGTTTTCTTTTTTAGACTAAACTAGTGATAAAACAAGAAACTAAAAGACGCGATTGCAAGATCTAAAGATATACCTTCAAGCACTCACCTCCTCGGCAACGGCGCCAGAAAAGAGCTTGATGTCTACTACACAACCTTCTTCTTGTAGACGTTGTTGGGCCTCCAAGTGCAGAGGTTTGTAGGACAGTAGCAAATTTCCCTCAAGTGGATGACCTAAGGTTTATCAATCCGTAGGAGGCGTAGGATGAAGATGGTCTCTCTCAAGCAACCCTGCAACCAAATAACAAAGAGTCTCTTGTGTCCCCAACACACCCAATACAATGGTAAATTGTATAGATGCACTAGTTCGGCGAAGAGATGGTGATACAAGTGGAATATGGATGGTAGATATAGGTTTTTGCAATCTGAAATTATAAAAACAGCAAGGTAACTAATGATAAAAGTGAGCAAAAACGGTATTGCAATGCATTGAAACAAGGCCTAGGGTCCATACTTTCACTAGTGCAAGTTCTCTCAACAATAATAACATAATTGGATCATATAAATATCCCTCAACATGCAACAAAGAGTCACTCCAAAGTCACTAATAGCGGAGAACAAACGAAGAGATTATGGTAGGGTACGAAACCACCTCAAAGTTATCCTTTCTGATCGATCTATTCAAGAGTCCATAGTAAAATAACATGAAGCTATTCTTTCCGTTCAATCTATCATAGAGTTCGTACTAGAATAACACCTTAAGACACAAATCAACCAAAACCCTAATGTCACCTAGATACTCCAATGTCACCTCAAGTATCCGTGGGTATGATTATACGATATGCATCACACAATCTCAGATTCATCTATTCGAACCAACACAAAGTACTTCAAAGAGTACCCCAAAGTTTCTACCCGAGAGTCAAGACGAAAACGTGTGCCAACCCCTATGCATAGGTTCATGCGCGGAACCCGCAAGTTGATTACCAAAACATACATCAAGTGAATCAATAGAATAACCCATTGTCACCATAGTTATCCCACGCAAGACATACATCAAGTGTTCTCAAATCCTTAAAGACTCAATTCGATAAGATAATTTCAAAGAGAAAACTCAATTCATCACAAGAGAGTAGAGGGGGAGAAACATCATATGATCCAAATATAATAGCAAAGCTCGCGATACATCAAGATCGTACCACCTCAAGAACACGAGAGAGAGAGAGAGAGAGAGATCAAACACATAGCTACTGGTACATACCCTCAGCCCCGAGGGTGAACTACTCCCTCCTTGTCATGGAGAGCGCCGGGATGATGAAGATGGCCACCAGAGAGGGATTCCCCCCTCCGGCAGGGTGTCGGAACAGGTCTAGATTGGTTTTTGGTGGCTACGGAGGCTTCTGGCGGCGGAACTCCCGATCTATTGTGCTCCCCGAAGTTTTTAGGGTATATGGGTATATATGGGAGGAAGAAGTATGTCGGTGGACCTCCGGGCTGTCCACGAGGCAGGGGGGCGCCCAGGGAGGGTGGGCGCACCCCCACCCTCGTGGGCAGCCCGGGACTCTCCTGATCCAACTCCGATACTCCGTGGGCTTCTTCTGGTCCAAAAATAAGTTCTGTGAAGTTTCAGGTCAATTGGACTCCGTTTGATTTTCCTTTTCTGGGATACTCTAAAACAAGGAAAAACAGAAACTTGCACTGGGCTCTAGGTTAATAGGTTAGCCCCAAAAATCATATAAAATAGCATATAAATGCATATAAAACATCCAAGGTTGATAATATAATAGCATGGAACAATCAAAAATTATAGATACGTTGGACACATATCACATATCACTAAGCATTTTGAGCAAGCACCTCATTAAGCAGCACATCATCCCTTCTTAATAGTATTGGCTTTTCCTATACACTCAATGTGATCTTGGATCACTAAAATAGAAAATGTAGAGTCTTGTGCTTTGAGCTTGAGCCAATCTTTTATCCTTAGCATTTTGAAGGGTCCACTTTCTAATCCATGCCATGCCAACCATTGAGCTTTCCTAAAATATTCATCTTGGAATAGCATTAGCTCAATGAGCTATATGTTGTTAGGAATTACCAAAACCACCCATGGATAGTTGCACTTTCACCGTTGCCACTGTTACAATCACTATAAAACTGCTACTGTTAGTTTTGCCACCGTTACCGTTACTTCCATACTACTTTGCTACTAAATACTTTGTTGCAGATATTAAGTCTTTCAGGTGCGGTTGAATTGACAACTCAATTTTTAATACTTGAGAATATTCTTTTGCTCCCCTTGTGTCGAATCAACAAATTTGGGTTGAATACTCTACCCTCGAAAACTATTGCGACCCCCTATACTTGTGGGTTATCAAGACTATTTTCTGGTGCCGTTGCCGGGGAACATAGCTCTATTCTTTGAGTCACTTGGGATTTATATCTGTTGATCACTATGAGGAACTACGAGGGGAGGTAAGGAACTGCCATCTAGCTCTGCACTTGATTCCCCTTCTGTTTTGAGTAAACTTGCGACACCTAAACCTGCTTCTGCTATTCATTCTGATATGTCGCATGTTATATATTGATGATGCCACTTCTGCTCTGCATGATACTTATGATGAAACTACTTCTATGCTTGATAATACTATGCCCCTAGGTGAATTTCTTGATGAACAACTTGCTAGGGTTAGAGAGAATGAAATTATTGAAACTGATAATATTGATGAAAGTGACGATGAAGATTCTCCCCTAGATATGAATTGCCTTTTGTGCCTGAGGGTTATGTTATGGATGAAGAAACTGCTAGAGACTTTTTAGCTTGCAATGATAGATATGATCTTAAGAAATTATTCGTTAAGCTTAAAGAAAATATCTGAATGCTAGAATGAAATATGACCCTGCTTTTGCTACTTCACCTATCTGTATTTCCAATAAGGATTATGATTTCTCTGTCGATCCCGAGTTAATTACTTTGGTTGAATCTGATCCTTTTTATGGCTATGAATCTGAAACTGTTGTGGCACATCTTACTAAATTAAATGATATAGCCACCCTGTTCACTAATGATGAGAAAACTCGCTATTACTTTATCCTTAAGTTATTTCCGTTCTCATTAAAGGGTGATGCTAAAAAATGGTTTAATTATCTTGATCCTGGTTGTGTGTGTAGTCTCCATGATATGATTTATTACTTCTCTGCTAAATATTTCCCCGCTCATAAGAAACAAGGTGCCTTAAGGGAAATATATAATTTTGTGCAAATTGAAGAAGAGAGTCTCCCAGAAGCTTGGGGGAGGCTTCTCCAATTACTTAATGCTTTGCCTGACCATCCTCTCAAGAAAAATAAAATACTTGATATCTTTTATAATGGACTAATCGATGCTTCCAGAGACCACCTAGATAGTTGTGATGGTTGTGTTTTCAGGGAAAGAACAGTTGATCAAGCTGAATTGCTATTGAATAATATGTTGAGTAATGAAAATGATTGGACACTTCTTGAACCAACTCCTAAGCCAACTCCGAATAAAAGGGGTATTTTATTTCTCACTCCTGAAGATATGCAAGAGGCAAAGAAATCTATGAAAGAAAAGGGTATTAAAGCTGAAGATGTTAAGAATTTACCACCTATTGAAGAAATACATGGTCTTGATAACCCGACACAGGTAGTAAAGGTAAATTCTCTCTATAGATTTGATGAAGGTGATATTCCTCGTTATAAGTCTGCTAGCCAATGCTTAGATGAGTTTGATAATTTTATTGTTAAACAAGAAAACTTCAATGCTTATGTTGGTAGACAATTGAAACGCAATGCTTATATGATTGAACACTTGAGTGATTATACGTCTAGAGTTAAAGGTGAACTTAAACTTATTAGTAAACATGCTTCTATGGTTACCACTCAAGTGGAACAAGTACTTAAAGCTCAGAATGATTTGCTCAATGAATTAAATAATAAGAAAAATGATAATGTTGTTAGAGTTTTGACTAGAGGAGGTAAAATGACTCAGGAACCTTTGTATCCTGAGGGCCACCCTAAGAGAATTGAGCAATATTCTCAGAAAATTAATGTTGATGCACCTAGTTCTTCTAAGAAGAAGAAAAAGAAAAATGATAGGACCTTGCATGCTTCTAGTGAACCTGTTATTGACACACCTGAGAATCCCAATGATATTTCTATTTCTGATGCTGAAACACAATCTGGTAATGAACATGAACCTAGTGATGATGTTAATAATGATGCTCATGTTGATGATCAACCTAGCAATGACAATGATGTAGAGATTGAACCTGCTGTTGATCTTGATAACCCACAATCAAAGAATCAACGTTATGATAAGAGAGACTTCATTGCTAGGAAGCACAAGAAAGAGAACCATGGGTTCAGAAACCCATGCCTTTTCCTCCTAATCCATCCAAGAAAAAGGATGGTGAGGATTTTGAGCGTTTTGCTGAAATGATTAGACCTATCTTTTTGCTTATGCGTTTGACTGATATGCTTAAAACGAACCCTTATGCTAAGTACATGAAGGATATTTTTACTAATAAAAGAAAGAAACCGGAAGTTGAAATTTCCACCATGCTTGCTAATTACACTTTTAAAGGTGGAATACCAAAGAAACTAGGAGATCCAGGAGTACCAACTATACCATGATCCATTAAAGAAACTATGTTAAAACTGCTTTATGCGATCTTGGAGCCGGTGTTAGTGTTATGCCTCTCACTTTATATCGTAGACTTGATTTGAATAAGTTAAGACCTACTGAAATATATTTGCAAATGGCTGATAAATCAACTGCTATACCTATCGGTATTTGTGAGGATGTGCATGTTGTGGTTGCAAACGTTACTATTTTAACGGACTTTGTTATTCTTGATATTCCCGAGGAAGATAGTATGTCCATTATTCTTGGAAGACCCTTTTTGAATACTACAGGGGCTATTATTGATTGCAACAAAGGCAATGTCACTTTTCATGATAATGGTAATGAGCATACGGTACACTTTCTGAGGAAACAACCTCAAGTCCACAGTATCAATTCTATTAGAAAAATTCCAACGATTACTATTGGAGGTTTTGAATTTCCTCTTCCTACTGCTAAGAAGAAATATGATATTCTTATTGTTGGAGACATGCATATCCCCGTTGAGGTAGCTTAGTGTTATGCAAAAATTCTCTGGTTTCATGCGATTCGGAATGAGTTTGTTAATAAGACTTGATCAACCTCGTTAGTGGATTCCTTTTGATGAGCATGAGATGGATGAAGTTAGAAAGCACAACTCTCTGTACCCTCTTTTTTACTTTCTGTTATTTAGATTAAATAATGCAAAAATAGTATTTTCTGTCTGTTTTCTGAATTATCCTTGCAATAAAAAATACCCCCAAAATAGAAGTTCTCCAAATGCCCTGAAAATTTAATATGTTTTTTTCTAGCATATTTAAGAATTATTGGCACTGAGAACACACCAGGGGGCCTGACCATGTGCCCACGAGGGTGGAGGGCGCGCCCCCTGCCTCGTGGACCCCACCTGGCCCCCTCCACTTATTCTTGCATCCACACACTTCGTCTTCCTCCAGAAAAAATCACCCACTAGCTCAAACCTAAGTTCTAGCTCATCTTGCTGCCATTTTCGATCTCCTTGCTCAAAGCTCCATTAACAAAACTGCTTTGGGGGATTGTTCTTCGATATTTGACTCCTCCAATGATCCAATTAGTTTTTGTTCTATTGCTTTATTTATTGCAAATTTTTTCTGCTTAGGTGTCCCTGTTCTTGAGCTTGCATGTCAAATTTATGTGGTCAAAAGTAGTTTTAATGCATGATATGGCCTCTAGGCACTTGCGGGAGTAGTTGCTATCAATCTTGTTGAGTTTGGTTCACTTTTATCTTGAGTCACTAAAAATTTTCAGAAATTTTCAGAGGAAATTATGAAGAGATTGTTGAGGGGCTCTTCGAGCCGAAGCTCGAAGGATAAGCAAAGTGAAGAGAATAAGAAGCCCAAATATAATCTCCCTCGCACTTCGGAGGTTCGGCCATGTGAATGGCCTTGTGATGAATTCTTGAGAGCAGCCGGGATTCATGATGACTTTTATTATTTGGTTGAGAATGCGGGCCTCATCGACTTCCTCTGTGACCAACGTGAACAGTATCTCCTACTCACTAATATTTTTGTACAAAATTTTCACTTCCATGCTAGGAGATCGCCACCTTCGGTGGATTTTTATTTATATGATGAGTTTAAGAATATGTCACCTTATGATTTTTGTGTGGTTTGCAAGTTACCCTTTGCGGGCAGCATAGAGGAACCACATCGTAATGATGTGGAAGGGTTTATTGATATGATTGTTGTAGGGAAACGAGGAAAGTTTCCGATGCAAGAATTACTAGCATACATTTTCATGTTCTACGTTACTTTGCAATATTTGCTAGTAGATGCTTGATTGGTCGTGGGAACAGTGGAAACCTTAGTGCCCCTAATATTGTTATTTTGCGCCATGCCTTGTTTCATGATGCTACTTTCAGTTTAGGCGCTATTGTTGCTAAACGGTTAAATCTGAACTGTATGAAGGGTCCCATCTTTGAAGGCATCTTTGCTTCGCGCCTTGCTGCACACTTTAACATACCTATTAGGCATTATGCGAAAGAGGAAAAGTTGCTGCCTCCTATTTTTCTAGATTACAAGAGTATGGTAGCACATGATTTTATTATTAAGGACAAGAAGAAGCTTAAATATAGACTGATATTTGATAAAAATTACTTTGAAACTATTACCTTGCCTGCTCCCTCTTTGTTTAACTTATATTCAGGCACGTACCTTGTTTTGCCGGAGGCCGTTCATGCATATCGGAGCCTGACATTAGCTCCAGAGCCTGAGCCGGAGCCACCACTTGATCCTCACAGTCAGTCTGTTTATCAGTGGGATCTGGAGGAGATCGGCAACCAGTGGCACCCTGAGGATCCTCCTCAGTACACTGGAGAGGAACATTTTGAGCCCTGGCCATAGACCAACTTAGGCCAAAAGCCTAAGCTTGGGGGAGTACGTATTTCTCACCGACATTACATTCATGTTCACATGCTCATGCCAGTTGTCGATGCTCTTACTTTTTCATTGTATCATCCATGCTAGTTTATTTTCTGTTTTAAGCTTTCTTCTTGTGTGTTTGAAAAACCTTAAGAAAACCAAAAAAAATTTAGTTGTAGCTTCTAGCTAGTTTACTTTTCATGCCCGTAGTAGTAGTAATTAAAAGAAAACCTAGAAAGATTTCTTGTTCTTCTTTTTCTTGTTGGGAGGTTTCCCGTGTAAATAGTTTTGTTTCTTTTCTTTTCTTTGGGGGTCGAGAGGATAAGACCATAATGAAAATGTTGAGTGGCTCTCATACGCATTATTGTTGATCTAACAAAGAGCCCATATTACCTTGTCTTCTCCCTTGAATTGAATGCTTACAGATTCCAGCTTAGTCCAATGCACACGCACTATTATTATTATTATCCACATCGTTCGGTTGTGCAAGTGAAAGGCAATAATGACGATATATGATGAACTGATTGAGATGAGAAAAGCTGGTATGGACTCGACCTCTCTTGTTTTTGTAAATATGATTAGTTCATCGTTCCTGATTCAGCCTATTATGAATGAAACATGTTTGCAATGACAATTAGAGATTATAGTTGCTCATGCCATGCTTAATTTGCTACGAGTTTATAATGGTTTACCTTGCGTGCCAACATGCTATTAAAATGGTTGTGATGTGGTATGATAGGGTGGTATCCTCCTTTGAACGATTCGAGTGCCTTGACTTGGTACATGTTCAAGCATGTAGTTGAAACAAAATCAACATAGCCTCCACGATATTTATGTTCATGGTGAATTATATCCTACTCATGCTTGCATTCAGTGTTGATTAATTTTAATGCATGTTCATGGCTGTTGTCGCTCTCTAGATGGTTGCTTCCCAGTTTCTTTCCAGCCTTCACTTGTACTAAGCGGGAATACTGCTTGTGCATCCACTTCCATAAACCCCAAAAGTTATTCCATAAGAGTCCACCATACCTTCCTATATGCGGTATCTACCTGTCGTTCCAAGTAAATTTGTATGTGCCAAACTCTCAACCTTCAAATGAAATTCTGTTTTGTATGCTCGAATAGCTCATGTATCAACTAGGGATGTCTATATCTTCCATGCTAGACGGGTTATTCTCAAGAGGAGTGGAATCCGCTCCTCACTCACGAGAAAATGGCTGGTAACTGGGATGCCCAGTCCCATGCTCAAATCAAATAAAAATAATTGCAAACAAAACTCCCCCAGGATTGTTGTTAGTTGGAGGCACCCGTTGTTTCGGACAAACCATGGATTGATGTTTGTTGGTGGTAGGGGGAGTATAAACTTTACCATTCTGCTTGAGAACCGCCTATAATGTGTGTAGCATGGAAGATATCGAGATCTCTCGGTTGTTATGTTGACAATGAAAGGATACCGCTCAAAATATTATTTATCTCTATTTCAAAACCGAGCTTTGGCACCTCTACAAATCCCTCCTTCCCTCTGCGAAGGGCCTATCTATTTAATTTTATGTTGAGTCATCATCCTCTTATTAAAAAGCACCAATTGGAGAGCACCGCTGTCATTTGCATGTATTATTATTAGTTTACATTGAGTATGACTGGATCTCTTTTACCATGAATTACAATTTCCAGTCAGCCCTTCATCTTCAGAGGTGCTCTGCATTTATGTTTTGCGCTCTCAGAAAGGGCTAGCGAGATACCATCTTGTTATATCATATTATGATTGTTTTGAGAAACTATTGTCATCCGAGATTTACTATTATAGCTCGCTAGTTGATTATACCATTGATATGAGTAAACATGAGACCTAAATGTTATTGTGAATATGGTTAGTTCATAATCTTTGCTGAAAACTTGAATGCTGGCTTTACAAATTTACAACAACAAGAGCAAACGGAGTTTGTAAAAGTTTTTCTTTATCACTCTCAGTTTATCAACTGAATTGCTTGAGGACAAGCAAAGGTTTAAGCTTGGGGGAGTTGATACGTCTCCATCGTATCTACTTTTCCAAACACTTTTGTCCTTGTTTTGGACTCTAACTTGCATGATTTGAATGGAACTAACCCGGACTGACACTGTTTTCAGCAGAATTGCCATGGTGTTATTTTTGTGCGGAAATAAAAGTTCTCGAAATGACCTGAAAATCAATGGAGAATATTTTTGGAATATATAAAAAATACTGGTGAAAGAATCAAGGCCAGGGGGCCCACACCCTGTCCACGAGGGTGGGGGCGTGCCTACCCCCCTGGGCGCGCCCCCTGCCTTGTGGGCCCCCTGGTGCTCCACCGACCTTAACTCCAACTCTATATATTCACGTTCAGGGAGAAAAAAAACCAGAGAGAAGGATTCATCGCATTTTACGATACGGAGCCGCCGCCAAGCCCTAATCTCTCTCGGGAGGGCTGATCTGGAGTTCGTTCGGGGCTTCGGAGAGGGGAATCCGTCGCCATCGTCATCATCAACCTTCCTCCATCACCAATTTCATGATGCTCACCGCCGTGCGTGAGTAATTCCATCGTAGGCTTGCTGGACGGTGATGGGTTGGATGAGATTTATCATGTAATCGAGTTAGTTTTGTTATGGTTTGATCCCTAGTATCCATTATGTTCTGAGATTGATGTTGCTATGGCTTTGCTATGCTTAATGCTTGTCACTAGGGCCCGAGTGCCATGATTTCAGATCTGAACCTATTATGTTTTCATGAATATATGTGAGTTCTTGATCCTATCTTGCAAGTCTATAGTCACCTATTATGTGTTATGATCCGTTAACCCCGAAGTGACAATAATCGGGATACTTACCGGTGATGACCATAGTTTGAGGAGTTCATGTATTCACTAAGTGTTAATGCTTTGGTTTGGTACTCTATTAAAAGGAGGCCTTAATATCCCTTAGTTTCCAGTAGGACCCCGCTGCCACGGGAGGGTAGGACAAAAGATGTCATGCAAGTTCTTTTCCATAAGCATGTATGACTATATTCGGAATACATGCCTACATTACATTGATGAACTGGAGCTAGTTCTGTGTCAGTCTATGTTATAACTGTTGCATGAGGAATCACATCCGACATAATTATCCATCACTAATCCATTGCCTACGAGCTTTTCCCTTATTGATCTTTGCTTAGTTACTTTTCCGTTGCCACTGTTACAATCACTACAAAACTGCTATTGTTACTTTTCCCACCGTTACCGTTACTTCCATACTACTTTGCTACTAAATACTTTGTTGCAGATATTAAGTCTTTTAGGTGCGGTTCAATTGACAACTCAACTGTTAATACTTGAGAATATTCTTTGGCTCCCCTTGTGTTGAATCAATAAATTTGGGTTGAATACTCTACCCTCGAAAACTGTTGCGATCCCCTATACTTGTGGGTTATCACACATCGCCATGTGATTTAACACCAATTGTTCACATCTTTATGTGATTAGTTCACATCTCCATGTGACTAATACCCAAAGGGTTTACTAGAGCCAATAATCCAGTTCACATCACTATGTGATTAACACCCAAAGAGTGATCATGTTTTTCTTGTGAGAGAAGTTTAGTCAACGGGTCTGCCACATTCAGAGTCGTATGTATTTTGCAAATTTTCTATGTCTGCAATGCTCTGTACGGAGCTAATCTAGCTAATCGCTCCCACTTTCAATATGTATCTAGATCGAGACTTAGAGTCATCCAGATCGGTGTAAAAGCTTGCATCGACGTAACTCCTTACGACGAACTCTTTGTCACCTCCATAACCAAGAAACATTTCCTTATTCCACTAAGGATAATTTTGACCGCTGTTAAGTGATCCACTCCTGGATCACTATTGTACCCTCTTGCCAAATTCATGGTGAGGTACACAATAGGTCTGGTACACAGCATAGCATACTTTATAGAACCTATGACTGAGTCATAGGGAATGACTTTTCATTCTCTTTCTATTTTCTTCCATGGTCGGGTTTTGAGTCTTTACTCAATTTCACACCTTGCAACACAGGCAAGAACTTCTTCTTTGACTACTCCATTTTGAACTACTTCAAAAACTTTTCAAGGTATGTACTCATTGAAAAAATTTATCAAGCGTCTTGTTCTATCTCTATAGATCTTGATGCTCAATATGTAAGCAGCTTCACCAAGGTCTTTCTTTGAAAAACTCCTTTCAAACACTCCTTTATGCTTTCCAGAAAATTCTACATTATTTCTGATCAACAATATGTCATTCACATATGCTTACCAGAAATGTTGTAGTGCTCCCACTCACTTTCTTGTAAATACAGGCTTCACCACAAGTCTGTATAAAACTATATGCTTTGATCAACTCATCAAAGCGTATATTCCAACTCTGAGATGTTTGCACAAGTCCATAGATGGATCTCTGGAGCTTGCTCACTTTGTTAGCACCTTTAGGATTGACAAAACTTTCTTCTTGTATCATATACAACTATTCTTTAAGAAATCCATTAAGAAATGTAGTTTTGACATCCATTTGCCAGATTTCATAAAATGTGGCAATTGCTAACATGATTCGGACAGACTTAAGCAACGCTACGAGTGAGAAAATCTCATCGTAGTCAACACCTTGAACTTGTCAAAAACCTTTTTGTGACAATTTGAGCTTTGTAGATAGTAACACTACTATCAGCGTCCATCTTCCTCTTGAAGATCCATTTATTCTCAATGGCTTGCTGATCAAGTCCACCAAAGTCCACACTTTGTTCTCATACATGGATTCTATCTCAGATTTCATGGCCTCAAGCCATTTTGCGGAATCTGGGCTCATCATCGCTTCCTCATAGTTCGTAGGTTCGTCATGGTCAAGTAACATGACCTTCAGAACAGGATTACCGTACCACGCTGGTGCGGATCTTACTCTGGTTGACCTACGAGATTCGGTAGTAACTTGATCAGAAGTTTTCATGATCATCATCATTATCTTCCTCACTAATTGGTGTAGGAATCACAGGAACTGATTTCTGTGATGATCTACTTTCCAATAAGGGAGCAGGTACAATTACCTCATAAAGTTCTACTTTCCTCCCACTCACTTCTTTCGAGAGAAACTCCTTCTCTAGGAAGGATCCACTCTTAGCAACAAGATCTTGCTTTCGGATCTATGATAGAAGGTGTACCCAACAATTTCTTTTGGGTATCCTATGAAGACGCACTTCTCTGATTTGGATTTGAGCTTATCAGTGTTGGGGAACGCAGTAATTTCAAAAAAATTCCTACGCACACGCAAGATCATGGAGATGCATAGCAACGAGACGGGAGAGTATCGTCTACGTACCCTCGTAGACCATAAGCGGAAGCGTTATGACAGCACGGTTGATGTAGTCGTACGTCTTCACGATCGACCGATCTAGCACCGAAGGTATGGCACCTCCGCGATCTGCACACGTTCGGCTCGGTGACGTCCCGCGAACTCACGATCCAGTAGAGCTTTGAGGGAGAGTTTTGTCAGCACGACGGTGTGATGACGGTGATGATGTTGCTACTGGAACAGGGCTTCGCCTAAGCACGGCTATGATATAACCGAGGTGGGTTATGGTGGAGGGGGCACTGCACACAGCTAAAAGATCAATGATCAACTTGTGTGTCTATGGGGTGCCCCCATCCCCCGTATATAAAGGAGTGGGCCCTCTACTATGGCGCGCCCTGGGGAGTCCTACTCCCACTGGGAGTAGGATCCCCCCCTTCCAAGTAGTAGGAGTAGGAGAAAATGAAGGAGAAGAGAGAAGAGAAGGAAGGAGGGGGCGCCACCCCTCCCCTACTCCAACTCGGAATTGGCCTTGGGGGGGCTCGCGGCCTGCCCTAGGCATCCCTCCTCTCTCTCCCCTAAAGCCCAATAAGGCCCATATACTCCCCGGCGAATTCCCGTAACTCTCCGGTACTCTGATAAATACCGAACCACTCAGAACCTTTCCGATGTCCGAATATAGCCTTCCAATATATCGATCTTTACATCTCGAACATTTCGAGATTCCTCGTCATGTCCCTGATCTCATCCGGGACTCCGAACAACCCTCGTTACATCAAAGCACATAAACTCATAATACCGAACGTTAAGCGTGCGAACCCTACGGGTTCGAGAACTATGTAGACATGACCGAGACTCATTTCCGGTCAATAACCAATAGCAGAACCTGGATGCTCATATTGGCTCCTACATATTCTATGAAGATCTTTATTGGTCAAACCGCATAATGACACGTCTCCAATGTATCTATAATTTTTGATTGTTCCATGCTATTATATTATCAACCTTGGATGTTTTATATGCATTTATATGCTATTTTATATGATTTTTAGGACTAACCTATTAACCTAGAGCCTAGTGCCAGTTTCTGTTTTTTCCTTATTTTAGAGTATCGCAGAAAAGGAAAATCAAACGGAGTCCAATTGACCTGAAACTTCACGGAACTTATTTTTGGAATGGAAGCAATCCAGAAGATTTGGAGTGTACATAAGGGAAGCAACGAGGTAGGCACGAGGCAGGGGGGCGCGCCCACCCCCCTGGGCACGCCCTCCACCCTCGTGGTGTCGGGGAACGTAGTAATTTCAAAAAAAAATCCTACGCACACGCAAGATCATGGTGATGCATAGCAACGAGAGGGGAGAGTGTTGTCTACGTACCCTCGTAGACCGGAAGCGGAAGCGTTAGCACAACGCGGTTGATGTAGTCGTACGTCTTCACGGCCCGACCGATCAAGCACCGAAACTACGGCACCTCCGAGTTCTAGCACACGTTCAGCTCGATGACGATCCCCGGACTCCGATCCAACAGAATGTCGGGGAAGAGTTCCGTCAGCACGACGGCGTGGTGACGATCTTGATGTTCTATCGTCGCAGGGCTTCGTCTAAGCACCGCTACAATATTGTCGAGGATTATGGTGGAAGGGGCACTGCACACGGCTAAGAGATCAATGATCAATTGTTGTGTCTTTGGGGTGCCCCCCTGCACCCGTATATAAAGGAGCAAGGGAGGAGGAGGCCGGCCCTAGGAGGGGGCGCGCCAATTGTGGAGTCCTACTAGGACTCCCTAGTCCTAGTAGGATTCCACCTCCCATATGGAATAGGAAAAGAGGAAGGGAAAAGGAGAAGGAAGGAAGGGGGCGCCCCCCTTCCCTAGTACAAGTCGGACTAGACCAAGGGGAGGGGTGCGGCCACCCTTGAGGCCCTTTTTCCTTCTTTCCCGTATGGCCCAATAAGGCCCAATACGTATTCCCGTAACTCTCCGGTATTCCGAAAAATACCCGAATCACTCGGAACCTTTCCGATGTCCGAATATAGTCGTCCAATATATCGATCTTTACGTCTCGACCATTTCGAGACTCCTCGTCATGTCCCCAATCTCATCCGGGACTCCGAACTCATTCGGTACATCAAAACTCAATAACTCATAATATAACTGTCATCGAAACCTTAGGCGTGCGGACCCTACGGGTTCGAGAACAATGTAGACATGACCGAGACACGTCTCCGGTCAATAACCAATAGCGGAACCTGGATGCTCATATTGGCTCCCACATATTCTACGAAGATCTTTATCGGTCAGACCGCATAACAACATACGTTGTTCCCTTTGTCATCGGTATGTTACTTGCCTGAGATTCGATCGTCGGTATCTCAATACCTAGTTCAATCTCGTTACCCGCAAGTCTCTTTACTCGTTCCATAATACATCATCCTGCAACTAACTCATTAGTTGCAATGCTTGCAAGGCTTAAGTGATGTGCATTACCGAGAGGGCCCAGAGATACCTCTCCGACAATCGGAGTGACAAATCCTAATCTCGAAATACGCCAACCCCACAAGTACCTTCGGAGACACCTGTAGAGCACCTTTATAATCACCCAGTTACCTTGTGAAATTTGGTGGCACACAAAGTGTTCCTCCGGTAAACGGGAGTTGCATAATCTCATAGTCATAGGAACATGTATAAGTCATGAAGAAAGCAATAGCAACAAACTAAACGATCAAGTGCTATGCTAACGGAATGGGTCAAGTCAATCACATCATTCTCATAATGATGTGATCCCGTTAATAAAATGACAAATCATGTCTATGGTTAGGAAACATAACCATCTTTGATCAACGAGCTAGTCAAGTAGAGGCATACTAGTGACACTCTGTTTGTCTATGTATTCACACATGTATTATGTTTCCGGTTAATACAATTCTAGCATGAATAATAAACATTTATAATGATAGAAGGAAATAAATAATAACTTTATTATTGCCTCTAGGGCATATTTCCTTCACGTGGGCCCCTCGTGGCTCCCCTGATGTATTCCTTCTGCCTATATATATCCATATACCCTAAAAACTTTGAGGAGCACAATAGATCGGGAGTTCCGCCGCCAGAAGCCTCCATAGCCACCGAAAACCAATCTAGACCCGTTCCGGCACCCTGCAGGAGGGGGGAATCCCTCTCCGGTGGCCATCTTCATCATCGCGGTGCTCTCCATGACGAGGAGGGAGTAGTTCTCCCTCGGGGCTGAGGGTATGTACCAGTAGCTATGTGTTTGATCTCTCTCTCTCTCTCGTGTTCTTGAGGTGGTACGATCTTGATGTATCGCGAGCTTTGCTATTATACTTGGATCTTATGATGTTTCTCCCCCTCTACTCTCTTGTAATGGGTTGAGTTTTCCCTTTGAAGTTATCTTATCGGATTGAGTCTTTAAGGATTTGAGAACACTTGATGTATGTCTTGCGTGGGATACCCGTGGTGACAATGGGGTACTCTATTGATCCACTTGATGTATGTTTTGGTGATCAACTTGCGGGTTCCGCCCATGAACCTATGCATAGGGGTTGGCACACATTTTCGTCTTGACTCTCCGGTAGAAACTTTGGGGCACTCTTTGAAGTACTTTGTGTTGGTTTGAATAGATGAATCTGAGATTGTGTGATGCATATCGTATAATCATACCCACGGATACTTGAGGTGACATTGGAGTATCTAGGTGACATTAGGGTTTTGGTTGATTTGTGTCTTAAGGTGTTATTCTAGTACGAACTCTACGATAGATTGAACGGAAAGAATAGCTTCATGTTATTTTACTACGGACTCTTGAATAGATTGATCAGAAAGGATAACTTTGAGGTGGTTGCGTACCCTACCATAATCTCTTCGTTTGTTCTCCGCTATTAGTGACTTTGGAGTGACTCTTTGTTGCATGTTGAGGGATATTTATATGATCCAATTATGTTATTATTCTTGGGAGAACTTGCACTAGTGAAAGTATGAACCCTAGGCCTTGTTTCAACGCATTGCAATACCGTTTGAGCTCACTTTTATCATTAGTTACCTTGCTGTTTTATAATTTCAGATTGCAAAAACCTATATCTACCATCCATATTCCACTTGTATCACCATCTCTTCGCCGAACTAGTGCACCTATACAATTTACCATTGTATTGGGTGTGTTGGGGACACAAGAGACTCTTTGTTATTTGGTTGCAGGGTTGCTTGAGAGAGACCATCTTCATCCTACGCCTCCTACGGATTGATAAACCTTAGGTCATCCACTTGAGGTGAATTTGCTACTGTCCTACAAACCTCTGCACTTGGAGGCCCAACAACGTATACAAGAAGAAGGTTGTGTAGTAGACATCAAGCTCTTTTCTGGCGCCGTTGCCGGGGAGGTTAGCGCTTGACGGTATATCTTTAGATCTTGCAATCGAATCTTTTTGTTTCTTGTTTTAGCACTAGTTTAGTTTATAAAAGAAAGCTACAAAAAATATGGAATTGAGTTTGCCTCATACGCTTCATCTTTTTAATATCTTTCGTGAGTATGATGGAAAGGAAAATTGTGCCAAAGTATTAGAAGAAGAATGCATTAAAATGTTTGGCACTAAATCTTTGAATGATGAGCATGATTGCAATGTTGTTAGTATGAACTCTTTAAATATCCATGGTACTAATGATGATTGCACTAGTTATGATGAAAATGTCTCCTATAAACATGTCAATTTCCGATGACTTGATTGCACTAGTTAATTTAGTTATGATGAATTTGTGATGACTTGATTTCCGATGCAATTGTTTCATGATCTAATCGTTTCCAAAAATTGTGATGACTTGATTTCTCTTGCACATCATAATGAACTTAGTTTGCTAATGGGTTACGAAGAAATGAAACGGATAACTAACTATCTTCTAGTATTTGCCCGTGATAAACTTCTTGGCTTTGATCTAGAGGAAATTTATATGTATTGTGCGGTGAATTGTATTGAAAATCCTTATATTGCCAACTACATAAAGAAAAGAAAACAAATAGAAGATGAAGAGAATAATGAAAGGGAAGAGACTTCCCAATACCCTATTATTTCTTATGATGAATCAGGTAACGAGGAGGAGCCTCCTATTCAACCAATCTCATTAATAAGGAGCTCCAAAAAGAGGATTGAACCCACACATGATGTGGTGAAGAAGAAGAAAAGAAAAAGGAAGAGAGGTAAAAAGATATCTCCCCCAAATAATGTTGCTCCTATTACTATTGTGCCTCATGAAAATATAATTGTGGAAGATAATGATACTTCTTATGATCTTGAAAATCCTTTTGGCACTTGCTCGGAAGAATATGATAATTGCTATACTATTGGTGCTATCCATACTATTAACGATGAGAGTGATTATGCTTATGATATGAAAAGGCTCAAGCTTGGGGATGCTATATTTGATGAAGATGATGTTTTGAGAATATATTTGCTGCAATTCATGTTTATCCCAAGCTTGGGGATGCTACGTTTAATGAAGATGATATTTTTAGTCTCCCAAGTTTTGATATGCAAATTTATAATGATGATAGTATGCCTCCTACCTATGATGATTTTTGTGATGATACTTATGCTATAAAAAGTAGTGATTATATTTATAAAACTTGTCATGATTATGATTACCCCTTTTCTGAACATTACTTTTTTAATGTGGAAACAATTTATAGTATTCGAGTCTCTTATGATACTCCCACTATTCCGAATGAGAAGAATTTTGCTTATGTGGAGAGTAATAAAATTTTTATGCTTGTAGATCATGAAAAGAATGCTTTAGGTTCTGGTTATAGTGTTGAATTCATTCATGATGCTACTGAAAAATATTATGAGGGAGGAATATATGCTTGTAGGAATTGCAATAATATCAAGTTTCCTCTCTATGTGCTTAAAGTTTTGAAGTTATGCTTGTTTTACCTTCCTATGCAAGTTGATTCTTGTTTCCATAAGTTGTTTGCTCACAAAATCCCTATGCATAGGAAGTGGGTTAGACTTAAATGTGCTAGGCATAGTCTTCATGATGCTCTCTTTATGTTTCAATTCTTATCCTTTATGTGAGCATCATTGAAATCATCATGCCTAGCTAGGGGCATTAAACGATAGCGCTTGTTGGGAGGCAACCCAATCCTATTCTTGTTCTTTACTTTTTGCTCCTGTTTAGTAATAAATAATTCATATAGCCTCTCTTTAGATGTGGTTTTATGTTTTAATTAGTGTTTGTGCCAAGTAGAACCTTTGGGAAGACTTGGGTGAAGTCTTTGCGATCATGCTGTAAAAAACAGAAACTTTAGCGCTCACGAGATTTGCGGCCATTTTTTTGGAGAGTGCTATTTAGTTAATTTTTTCAGATGATTAATAGATAAATTCCTCAGGTCCACCAATTTATTTGAGAATTTTATGAGTTCCAGAAGTATACGTTTGATCCAGATTACTACAGACTATTCTGTTTTTGACAGATTCTGTTTTCTATGTGTTGTTTGCTTATTTTGATGAATCTATGAGTAGTATCGGAGGGTATGAACCATATATAAGTTTGAATACAGTAGATATTACACCAATATGAATTTATAATGAGTTCACAGCAGTACCTAAGTGGTGATTTATTTTCTTATGCTAACGGAGCTTACGAGTTTTCTGTTAAGTTTTGTGTTATGAAGTTTTCAAGTTTTGGGTAAAGATTCGATGGATTATGGAATAAGGAGTGGCAAGAGCCTAAGCTTGGGGATGCCAAAGGCACCCCGAGGAAATATTCAAGGACAACCAAGAGCCTAAGCTTGGGGATGCCCCGAAAGGCATCCCCTCTTTCGTCTTCGTTCATCGGTAACTTTACTTGGAGCTATATTTTTATTTACCACATGATATGTGTTTTGCTTGGAGCGTCATTTTATTTTATTTAGTTTTGCTTTCTGTTTGAATAAAATACCAAGATCTGAAATTATTAAATGTTATAGAGTCTTCACATAGTTGCATAATTATTCAACTACTCATTGATCTTCACTTATATCTTTCGGAGTAGTTTTCCATTTGCTCTAGTGCTTCACTTATATCCTTTTAGAGCACGATGGTGGTTTTATTTTATAGAAATAGATGAACTCTCATGCTTCACTTATATTATTTTGAGAGTCCTAAACAGCATGGTAGTTTGCTTTGGTTATGAAACTAGTCCTAATATGATGGGCATCCAAGAGGGATATAATAAACACTTTCATATAGAGTGCATTGAATACTAAGAGAAGTTTGATACTTGATAATTGTTTTGAGATATGGAGATGGTGATATTAGAGTCGTGCTAGTTGAGTAGTTTTGAATTTGAGAAATGTTTGTGTTGAAGTTTGTGATTCCCGTAGCATGCACGTATGGTGAACCGTTATGTTAAGAAGTCGGAGCATGATGTATTTATTGATTGTCCTCCTTATGAGTGGCGGTCGGGGACGAGCGATGATCTTTTCCTACCAATCTATCCCCCTAGGAGCATGCGCGTAGTACTTTGTTTCGATAACTAATAGACTTTTGCAATAAGTATGTGAGTTCTTTATGACTAATGTTGAGTCCATGGATTATACGCACTCTCACCCTTCCACCATTGCTAGCCTCTCTAATACCGCGCACCTTTCGCCGGTATCATATACCCACCATATACCTTCCTCAAAACAGCCACCATACCTACCTATTATGGCATTTCCATAGCCATTCCGAGATATATTGCCGTGCAACTTTCCACCATTTCGTTTATTATGACACGCTCCATCATTGTCATATTGCTTTGCATGATCATGTAGTTGACATCGTATTTGTGGCAAAGCCATCGTTTATAGTTCTTCCATACATGTCACTCTTGATTCATTGCACATCCCGGTACACTGCCGGAGGCATCCACATAGAGTCATACTTTGTTCTAGTATCGAGTTGTAATCTTTGAGTTGTAAATAAATAGAAGTGTGATGATCATCATTAATAGAGCATTGTCCAAAAAAAGAGAAGAAAGGCCAAAAAAGGCCAAATAAAAAGAGAAAGAAAAAAAAGAAAGGCCAAATAAAAAAGAAAATAAAAAGGGGCAATGCTACTAATGACCCACAAGTATAGGGGATCTATCGTAGTCCTTTCGATAAATAAGAGTGTCGAACCCAACGAGGAGCAGAAGGAAATGATAAGCGGTTTCCAGCAAGGTATTCTCGGCAAGTACTGAAATAAGTGGTAACAGATAGTTTTGTGATAGGATACTCTGTAACAAGCAACAAGTAACAAAAGTAAATAAAGTGCAGCAAGGTGGCCCAATCCTTTTTGTAGCAAAGGACAAGCCTGGAGAAACTCTTATATAGAGAAAAGCGCTCCCGAGGACACATGGGTATATCGTCAAGCTAGATTTTTATCACGTTCATATGATTCGCGTTCGGTACTTTGATAATTTGGTATGTGGGTGGACCGGTGCTTGGGTACTGTCCTTACTTGGACAAGCATCCCACTTATGATTAACCTCTATTGCAAGCATCCGCAACTACAACAAAAGTATTAAGGCAAACCTAACCATAGCATGAAACATATGGATCCAAATCAGCCCCTTACGAAGCAACGCATAAACTAGGGTTTAAGCTTCTGTCACTCTAGCAACCCATCATCTACTTATTACTTCCCAATGCCTTCCTCTAGGCCCAAATAATGGTGAAGTGTCATGTAGTCGACATTCACATAACACCACTAGAGGAGAGACAACATACATCTCATCAAAATATCGAACGAATACCAAATTCACATGACTACTAATAGAAAGACTTCTCCCATGTCCTTAGGAACAAACCTAACTACTCACGAAGCATATTCATGTTCATAATCAGAGGGGTATTAATATGCATATAGGATCTGAACATATGATCTTCCACCAAATAAACCAACTAG
The DNA here is from genome assembly GCF_003073215.2 of Triticum urartu. NCBI lineage: Eukaryota > Viridiplantae > Streptophyta > Magnoliopsida > Poales > Poaceae > Triticum > Triticum urartu. Next base: position 585,838,314 of record NC_053024.1, read on the forward strand.
CATCAACTACAAGGAGTAATTAACACTACTAGAAACCTACTAGTACCAATCCCGGACTTGAAGACAAGAATTGGATACAAGAGATGAACTAGGGTTTTGAGAGGAGATGGTGCTGATGAAGATGTTGATGTAGATTTCCCTCTCCCGGTGAGAGGAGCGTTGGTGATGACGATGGCGATGATTTCCCCCTCCCGAAGGGAAGTTTCCCCGGCAGAACGGCTCCGCCAGAGCCCTAGATTGGTTCCGCCAAGGTTCCGCCTCGTGGAGGCGGAGTTTCGTCCGAGAAGATGGCTTATTAATTTTTTCTCATCGAAAGACTTCATATAGCAGAAGATGGCCACCGGAGGGCCACCAGGGGGCCCACGAGGTAGGGGGCGCGCCTAGGGGCGTAAGGCATGCCCCCACCCTCGTGGGCAGGGTGTGGCCCCCCTGGTGAATTTCTTGCGCTCGGTATTTTATATATATATAATGTGAAAACGTCTTCCGTGAAGTTTGAGGACTTTTGGAGCTGTGCAGAATAGGTGTAACATCCCAAAATTCTAAATTTTGGAATCTTATATTAAATAGATAGGTTTGATTGATTGACTGAAAGTGAGTGAATTCGGACTTTTTGAAAGTTAAATGAGAGGGAATAAAAGGACTTTCCCAAACTTCCATTTTTGTATTTTTGATCTCCGTGAATTCAAATTCTTTTCAAATACAAAACCCTCGAGAGAAGATGACATGACTTTTTCCATTTAAATAAATGAAAAGGGTTTTGAAAAGATTTGAATTTCATTTGGAAATATTTTTAATTCAGAAACTTCAAGCAACTCAATGATTTTCATGAGAGAAGATAAAATGACTTCTTCAAATTATATGAAATATGAGTTGGGAGTTTAAAAGGATCAAAATTTAAAATCCTTTTGAAATTATTTTCAATTTGGAGTTATTTGGGTTTTATTCAAATTATTTTTCTCCAAAAATAAAATATACAGAAAATAGGGTAACATGATTCCCTGCATCAGAAAATTGGAGATAAATAAATTTGAATTAATTTTGGTATTTTTATAATGATTTTTATTGGATTTTATTAGACCAGTAGAACTCTTTGAATTATCTGAATTTGTGTGCATTTTATTTAATGATAGGAAAATGTTCAACCTGTAGAAAATCTTTTTCTGAAAATTCTGATATATAATATGCCTATATAAAGGTTTGTTTTTATTTTCATTTTTCAGTTTATCTCTTTCTGTTAAAAAAACAAATAACAAATCTGCGCGCGCGCCTGAAACTAAATGTAGCCCACGTGCGCATCGTAGTACTAGCGGGCGCCCCATTTTTTCTTTTTCTTTATCCTAAGTGGGCCAGGCCCAGCCAGCCTTTTCTTTTCAGATTTTCTTTTCTTTCTTCCTTTGAAAAAAAAACTACCGCGCCAGTGTACGCGTGCGGCCGGGCCGAACTTTTAGCTCATGCGATCTTTTTCAAATTTCATCTGCGTACGTATAGATTTAATCCCACATTGCTTAGCCTTTGACCCCTAAGCCTTTTTTCTATCAATAAATATAGACCCATAGAGCCTCCAAAAATTATCCAATTCGGGTTAAATCAATATTTTGGTTTGACTAGATTCTTTAAGAAAAATATATTTCTCCTCTCCGGCACGGTTTCTGAAAATTGTCTCTTCTCTCCAAAGTCGTTTTTTTCTACCTTATAAAGATATCTTTTTTTGTTTTTTTTCTTCTTCTTATACTTCCGTAGTTTATTATTTTTTAGACTAATACGATAGAATAATTAGATTATCAATTAGTCTACGTGTTTATACGTTAGACCTTAATCGTAGCTATTTTTCTTTCATAAAACAGCTTGGCCCTAATTTTTTAAATAGCCATACTTTTCACTCATTTATCCAAATTAGATGAAACCAGCGCCTATAGCTTCATCTCGTTTTCACCTATCCAGTGAACCTGTCACATCAACTTTTTGAAAATTTTCAAATTTCGAATTTTGTTCAGATTCATATTCAAACTTCTTTTGAACATAACTTGAGTTTCGTAACTCCGATTTAGTTGATTCTTTTTGCAAATCGAAGCTCTTGACCTAAACTTTCTGATAAGGCCAAATTCACTTAATTTTGGTACTATTAGAAATTGTTTTATGTTGCAAGAGTTATTTGCTTGGTTTTGACGTTTTCTGAATTGTCTTCTTCGTTCTTCCCGATCTTTTGAGTGATTGCTTATGTGTGGTTACTATTGCTTGCTTACGATAGATTGACCGGAGTGTGACGAGCAGAACTATCAAGAGTTTTGAGTGCGAATCATCTACATCAACATTGCAGGCAAGTTCACACTTTGATCATATCCCTTTTATCACCCAGTTTTTATGCATTAGTTCCAATCCTCAAATATTGCATGATTAGGATGTCATTAACATGTGGGTTGGGAAGTAGTTGATGAGGTAGAACCTATTACCCTGTTACATTCAAACCCTTGGGAGTTACTTCTACGTGTTGCTTAATTTGCTATGCTATGCTCGTAGACGTGGTTTGGGTGAGTGAAATCCATGACAGATGTGAGATTGTTAATTAATGGTTCAACTTAAGGTGGCAACTTAAATACACATCTGGGTGGATTGAGGCACCTGGAGTACCCAGTGTTGCCTGTATTTTTGGAAATCCCGGAGTACCCGTGTGATTTTCCTATGGACCGCCATCCAGGCTCAAAGGAATCATAAGATTATTCATGCTAGAAACTTCCGTGTGCAGCCACAAGCTATTATGGGCTCTAGCATAGTTGAGTAAGTTACGTGAAGCTCTTGAAGAGGTGGATCAGCAGGTAGAGGGTTGTAGGTTTGGTATGGTCTGCCCGGAGTAGAGAGTTAATGTTTCTGAAAGACTGTGTCTCGGTCATCCGTTTCTCAAACACCATGTAGTGCGAGAAATCCAACGGAGACGATCGAGTCTTATGGGGAAAAGTGCGCAAACCTCTGCAGAGTGTATAAACTAATCATGGTTAGCCGTGTCCCCGGTTATGGACAATTTTGAGTATCTGGTCTTTGGATATTCATGTTGATCTCAACATTCTATTTAATCAACTTGATTGGGTTAATGATTATTATTTTGGGATTGAGTTGGAGGAACCTTCTCAATATTTTCAACCAACTTTGTAGTTAAATAAAATATATTCCTTTACAGTAGGGAAAAATTGGCTTTTCGCAAAAACATTATAACCATAGAGCTTTTCCACCAGCCATATATGCATGTAGTGATAGCTATTATTCATCATTATCCTCTGGTGTGAATTTGCCAGTACATTCAATGTACTGACCCTTTGTGGCTGCAACATCTCATCTTGCTGGATTCTTACGAAGAGTAAGTGATACGTTAGGGTTACGATTTCTACACTCAACTTTGTCGTTGGTGTTGATGGGAATCCACAACCTTGTTGTTACTTCCGCTATTTGGATTGAGATAATAGTATTTACGTTACTTTATACATGTGATTTACCTCTGTTATAAATCCTCGAGTACTGTGTGTGTCAGCATACCGATCTAGGGATGACACTTAAGCACAGAGACTTGACCGTCTGAGGTCGGGTCACTACAATAGGTCTCTAATATTTGCTCCTTTTCCAGCCCAGATTCCCAGCTGCCGGCATTCTCCCTCTTTATATAAACCTTATAAAATAAGAGAGAATAAGCATATGTATTGTGACATAATGTGTAATAACAGCTCATAATGCAATAAATATTGATATAAAAACATGATGCAAAATGGACGTATCAACTCCCCCAAGCTTAGACCTCGCTTGTCCTCAAGCGAAAGCCGAAATCGAAAAATATGTCCACATGTTTAGAGATAGAGGTGTCGATAAAAATAAAATACGGACATGAGGGCATCATGATCATTCTTAGAACAACCACTTATATAATTCTTGTCATATGATTTCTTATGCTAGAGTAATAATTCAATCACAATTTCAAGTATGAATTGTAAACTTCATTGAAAACTAACAAACTATAATCTCAGTTATTGGAGCAATTGCAATTTATCATAACATAGGAAAGAGTCAATGTATAAGAGCTTTTCAGCAAGTCCACATACTCAACTATCATATCTTCTTTCTCAATTGCTGACACTCACGCAATACTTATGGGTATGGAGTTTTAATCGGACACAGAGAAAGATAGGGGCTTGTAGTTTTGCCTCCCAATGTTTTACCTCAAGGGTAGTGTCAACAATAATAGTTCATGAAAACTCACATTCAATTAGCCAAATATACCAGGATCTTTCCAACATACTGTGCTTGCCAAAGGATAAAATGTAAAAAGGAAGGGTGAAGATCACCATGACTCTTATGCAAGGTAGGTGATAAAAGTAAAAGATAGGCCCTTCGCAGAGGGAAGCAGAGGTTGTCATGCGCTTTTATGGTTGGATGCACAAAATCTTGATGCGAAAGAACGTCACTTTATATTGCCACTTGTGATATGGACCTTTATTATGTAGTCTGTCACTTTTATTTCTTCCATATCACACGATCGTATAAAGCTTATTTTCTCCCACACTAATAAGTCATACATATTTAGAGAGCAATTTTTATTGCTTGCACCGATGACAACTTACTTGGAGGATCTTACTCAATCCATAGGTAGGTATGGTGGACTCTCATGGCAAAACTGGTTTAAGGGTATTTGGAAGCACAAGTAGTATCTCTACTTGGTGCGATGAATTTGGCCAGCATGAGGGGGAAAGGCAAGCTCAACCATGTTGGATGATCCATGACAATATAATTTATCTCAGATGTAAGAAAACATAACCCATTACGTTGTCTTCCTTGTCCAACGTCAACTCTTTAGCATGTCATATTTTAATGAGTGCTCACAATCATAAAATATGTCCAAGATAGTATATTTATAAGTGAAGACCTCTCTTTCTTTATTACTTCCTATTAATTTCAACGATGACCAAAACTATGTTTGTCAACTCTCAACAACTTTTATTCATCATACTTTTTCTATGTGAGCTCATTACTCTCTATAAGATCCATATGATCTCTTTGTTTCTTTTTGTTTCTTTCTCTTTTCTTTTATTCACTTAACATCATGACAAAATAATCAAGCCCTTGACTCAACATTAATCTTTACTATATATAGCTCATGGACTCGATTACATAGAGGGATCATAAAGCAAAACTCAAAACTAATTCATGCCATAAACTTTATTCTACTAGATCAAGATATTATTAAAAGGATCGAACTAAGAAAAATAGTAAAGATAAAAGTGATGGTGATACGATACCGGGGAAATCCCCCAAGCTTCGCAGTTGCCAAGGGGAGTGCCCACACCAGATACTCAATTCTTCTTGGTTGGTGGAGAAGGTGATGGTTTTGTTGATGGCGTAGGCTTCTTCCTTAATTTGCGCTTGAGGACATAATTTTGGTCCCTTATGTATTCCTCCGGGGTTACGGTTTCAATAATATTGGTTTCAACATTTATGGGATTACCAGAGATATAAATGTTTGATTCTTTGACCGTTCACCACCTTCGGATTTGTGCCTTCGAAGTTGTTGATTTTTATGGCACCGGAACGATAGACCTCCTCGATAACGTAAGGACCTTCCCATTTAGAGAGAAGTTTTCCTGCAAAAAATCTTAAACGAGAGTTGTATAGCAATACATGATCACCTACATTAAACTCACGCTTTTGTATCCTTTTATCATGCCATCTTTTAACCTTTTCTTTAAACAACTTGGCATTTTTGTAGGCTTGGATTCTCCATTCATCGAGTGAACTAATATCAAATAACCTCTTCTCACCGGCAAGTTTAAAATCATAATTGAGCTCTTTAATAGCCCAATATGCCTTGTGTTCTAGTTCGAGAGGTAAGTGATATGCTTTTCCATAAACCATTTTATACGGAGACATACCCATAGGATTTTTATATGCAGTTCTATAGGCCCATAATGCATCATCAAGTTTCTCGGACCAATTCTTTCTAGATCTATTAACAGTCTTTTGCAAAATTAATTTGAGCTCTCTATTACTCAATTCTACTTGACCACTAGACTGAGGGTGATAAGGGGATGCAATTCTATGATTAACATCATACTTAGCAAGCATTTTACGGAAAGCACCATGAATAAAATGTGAACCATCAGTCATTAAATATCTAGGGACTCCAAATCTTGGAAAAATAACTTCTTTAAGAATTTTAATAGAAGTGTTATGATCAGCACTACTAGTTGGAACAGCTTCTACCCACTTAGTAATGTAATCAACAGCAACTAAAATATGTGTATATCCATTAGAGGAGGGAAAAGGTCCCATATAGTCAAAGCCCCAAACATCAAATGGTTCAATAACGAGTGAATAGTTCATAGGCATTTCTTGACGTCTACTAATATTACCAATTCTTTGACATTCATCACAAGATAAGACAAACTTACGGGCATCCTTGAAGAGAGTAGGCCAATAAAAACCAGATTGCAATACCTTATGTGCAGTTCTATCTCCAGCATGGTGTCCTCCATAAGATTCGGAGTGACACTTGCGTAGGATCTATTCCTGTTCATGCTCAGGTACACAACGTCTAATAAAAACATCTACTCCTTCTTTATAAAGATGTGGGTCATCCCAAAAGTAATGCCTCAAATCATAGAAGAACTTTTTCTTTTGCTGGTATGTGAAACTAGGTGGTATAAACTTAGCAACAATGTAATTAGCATAATCAGCATAACATGGAGCAGTATGAGAAGCATTTATGACATTTAATTGCTCATCAGGAAAGCTATCATCAATAGGTAGTGGGTCATCAATCACATTTTTTAACCTAGACAAGTTGTCTGCAACGGGGTTCTCAGCTCCCTTTCTATCAACAATATGTAAGTCAAATTCTTGTAGCAAGAGAACCCATCTAATAAGTCTAGGTTTAGCATCTTTCTTTTCCATAAGATATTTAATAGCAGCATGATCAGTGTGAATAGTTACTTTAGAATCAACAATATAAGGTCTGAACTTATCACAAGCAAATACAACTGCTAAGAATTCTTTTTCAGTAGTAGCATAATTTCTTTGAGCATTATCTAGGGTTTTACTAGCATATTGAATAACGTTTAATTTCTTATCAACTCTTTGCCCTAGAACAACACCTACAACATTATCACTAGCATCACACATAATTTCAAAGGGTAAATTCCAATCAGGTGGCTGAACAATAGGTGTAGAGATCAATGCTTTCTTAAGAATTTCAAATGCTTCTACACAATCATCATCAAAGACAAATGGTATATCTTTTTGTAATAAAATAGTCAGAGGCCGAGAAATTTTTGAGAAGTCCTTAAGGAACCTCCTATAAAATCCGCCGTGACCAAGGAAACTTCTTATACCTTTGATGTCCTTGGAGCATGGCATCTTTTCAATGGCATCAACCTTGGCTTTATCAACTTCAATACCTCTTTCAGAAACTTTATGCCCCAAGACAATACCTTCATTAACCATAAAGTGGCACTTTTCCCAATTCAAGACAAGATTAGTTTCTTCACATCTCTGCCAAACTCGATCAAGGTTGCTCAATCAATCATCAAAAGAAGATCCATAGACGGAGAAATCGTCCATGAAAACCTCACAAATCTTTTCACAAAAGTCAGAGAATATAGCCATCATGCATCTTTGAAAGGTAGCAGGTGCATTACATAAACCAAAAGGCATACGTCTATAAGCAAAAGTACCAAAAGGGCAAGTAAAAGTAGTCTTTGATTGATCTTTGGCTGACACAGGTATTTGAGAGAAACCAGAGTAACCATCTAGAAAGCAAAAATGTGTATGTTTGGATAATCTTTCTAGCATTTGATCGATAAAAGGTAAGGGGTAACGGTCCTTTTTAGTGCCCTTATTTAATTTGCGGAAACCAATTACCATCCTATAACCTGTAATAATTCTGTGAGGAATCAATTCATCTTTATCATTAGGAATGACAGTAATACCTCCCTTCTTAGGGGCACAATGGACATGACTTGCCCACTGACTATCAGCAACGGGATAGATTATACCTGCTGCAAGGAGCTTTAGTATTTCCTTTCTTACCACTTCTTTCATTTTAGGATTCAGACATCGTTGATGATCATGAACTGGTTTAGCATCTTCTTCCAAATTTATTTTATGTTGACATAGAATGGGACTAATGCCCTTAAGATCATCAAGAGTATACCCAATAGCAGCACGGTGCTTCTTCAGAGTTTTCAATAATCTCTCTTCCTCATGCTCTGAAAGGTTAGCACTAATAATAACAGGATATATCTTTTTCTCATCAAGATAAGCATATTTAAGAGTATCAGGCAACGGTTTAAGCTCAAACACGGGAACACCCTTGGGTGGAGGAGGATCCCCTAGGATTTCAACAGGCAAATTATGTTTTAGAATAGGTTCTTGTTTAAAGAATGCTTCATCTATTTCCCTTCTTTCATTCATAAACATATCATTTTCATGGTCTAGCAAATATTGTTCTAAAGGATCACTAGGAGGTACGACAATAGAAGCAAGACCAATAATTTCATCCTTACTCGGTAATTCTTCTTCACGGTGTTGTCTACTAAATTTAGAGAAATTAAATTCATGAGACATATCATCTAAACCGATAGTAACAACATCCTTTTTGCAATCTATCTTAGCATTAACAGTGTTTAAGGAGGGTCTACCAAATATAATGGGACAAAAGCTATCTTGTGGGGAACCAAGAACAAGAAAATCAGCAGGATATTTAGTTTTCCCACACGAGACTTCAACATCTCTAACAATTCCCATTGGTGAAATAGTATCTCTATTGGCAAGTTTAATTATGACATCAATATCTTCTAACTCAACAGGTGCAATATCATGCATAATTTCTCTATATAGACTAATAGGTATTGCACTAGCACTGGCACCCATATCACATAAACCATGATAACAATGATATCCTATTTTAACAGAAATAACATGCATGCCTACTACAGGTCTAGGTTTATCTTTAGCACAAGGTTTAGCAATTCTAGCAGTTTCATCACAGAAATAAATAACATGCCCATCAATATTATCAGACAAGAGATCTTTAACAATAGCAATATCAGGTTCAACTTTAATTTGCTCAGAAGGTGTATAAATTTTAATATTGCTTTTACGAACCATAGTTGAAGCTTTAGCATGATCCTTTATCCTAACAGGAAAAGGTGGTTTCTCAACATAAGCAGTAGGAACAATAGGATCATTATAAGTGATAGTCTTTTCTTCAACTTTAATAGGTGCAGCTACTTTTATTTCTATGGGAGGATGATATTTAAACCACTTCTCCTTGGGGAGATCAACATAAGTAGCAAAAGATTCACAGAAAGAAGCTACTATTTCAGAGTCAAGTCCATATTTATAGCTAAACTTACGGAAAACATCGCTATACATAAAAGATTTAACACAATCAAACCTAGGTGCCATACCTGAATCCTTACCTTCGTCGAGGTCCCAATCTTCAGAGTTGCGTTTAATTATTTCCAATAAATCCCATTTGAATTCAATAGTCTTCATCATAAAAGAGCCAGCACAAGAAGTATCAAGCACGGTGCAAGTGCTATCAGAAAGCCGAGCATAAAATTTTTGAATAATCATTTCTCTTGAGAGCTCATGATTGGTGCATGAATATAACATTGATTTAAGCCTCTCCCAAGCTTGAGCGATGCATTCTCCTTCGCGAGGCCAAAAATTATATATATAATTGTGATCACGATGAACAAGATGCATAGGATAAAACTTCTGATGAAATTCCAATTTCAATCGTTTGTAGTTCCATGACCCCGTATCATCACATAGCCTATACCATGTCGATGCATCTCCCTTCAAAGATAAAGGGAAGACCTTCTTCTTAACAACATCTCCGGGTACACCTGCAAGCTTAAATAATACACAAACATCATCCACGTATATTAGATGCTCATCAGGTTGCTTTGTTCCATCTCCTACAAAAGGATTAGCTAGCAGTTTTTCTATCATACCCGAAGGAATTTCAAAGCAGATATTTTCATTTTCAGTAGGTTCAGTAGGTTGAGGAGCAACTCTTTGCTCTACTGGTCGGGGTGAAGATACCCCGAATAAGCCCCTCAGAGGATTACTTTCCATAGTAACAAGTGACAGTAAATTTCAGCACACTATATAAATTTTTCCTTACTAAATTCCACCTACCAAAGGCGCTTCACTCCCCGGCAACGGCGCCAGAAAAGAGTCTTGATGACCCACAAGTATAGGGGATCTATCGTAGTACTTTCGATAAGTAAGAGTGTCGAACCCAACGAGGAGCAGAAGGAAATGATAAGCGGTTTCCAGCAAGGTATTCTCGGCAAGTACTGAAATAAGTGGTAACAGATAGTTTTGTGATAGGATAATTTGTAACGAGCAACAAGTAACAAAAGTAAATAAAGTGCAGAAAGGTGGCCCAATCCTTTTTGTAGCAAAGGACAAGCCTGGACAAACTCTTATATAGATAAAAGCGCTCCCGAGGACACATGGGTATATCGTCAAGCTAGTTTTTATCACGTTCATATGATTCACGTTCGGTACTTTGATAATTTGGTATGTGGGTGGACCGGTGCTTGGGTACTGTACTTACTTGGACAAGCATCCCACTTATGATTAACCTATATTGCAAGCATCCGCAACTACAACAAAAGTATTAAGGCAAACCTAACCATAGCATGAAACATATGGATCCAAATCAGCCCCTTACGAAGCAACGCATAAACTAGGGTTTAAGCTTCTGTCACTCTAGCAACCCATCATCTACTTATTACTTCCCAATGCCTTCCTCTAGGCCCAAATAATGGTGAAGTGTCATGTAGTCGACGTTCACATAACACCACTAGAGGAGAGACAACATACATCTCATCAAAATATCGAACGAATACCAAATTCACATGACTACTAATAGCAAGACTTCTCCCATGTCCTCAGGAACAGACGTAACTACTCACAAATCATATTCATGTTCATAATCAAAGGGGTATTAATATGCATACAGGATCTGAACATATGATCTTCCACCAAATAAACCAACTAGCATCAACTACAAGGAGTAATTAACACTACTAGCAACCTACTAGCACCAATCCCGGACTTGAAGACAAGAATTGGATACAAGAGATGAATTAGGGTTTTGAGAGGAGATGGTGCTGATGAAGATGTTGATGGAGATTGCCCTCTCCCGATGAGAGGAGCGTTGGTGATGACGATGGCGATGATTTCCCCCTCCCGGAGGGAAGTTTCCCTGGCAGAACAGCTCCACCAGAGCCCTAGATTGGTTCCGCCAAGGTTCCGCCTCGTGGCGGCGGAGTTTCCTCCGAGAAGATGGCTTATTAATTTTTTCTCATCGAAAGACTTCATATAGCATAAGATGGCCAACGGAGGGCCACCAGGGGGCCCATGAGGTAGGGGGCGCGCCCAAGGGGGTAGGGCGCACCCCCACCCTCGTGGGCAGGGTGTGGCCCCCCTGGTGAACTTCTTGTGCTCAGTATTTTTTATATATTCTAAAAACGTCTTCCGTGAAGTTTCAGAACTTTTGGAGCTATGCAGAATAGGTCTCTAATATTTGCTCCTTTTCCAGCCCAGAATCCCAGCTGCCGGCATTCTCCCTCTTTATGTAAACCTTGTAAAATAAGAGAGAATAAGCATAAGTATTGTGACATAATGTGTAATAACAGCCCATAATGCAATAAATATTGATATAAAAGCATGATGCAAAATGGACGTATCAGCTACTATCCTTTTACCACACTTGTGCTTCAAAGTAGCACCATGATCTTCATGATAGAGAGTCTCTTATGTTGTCACTTTCATATACTAGTGGGAATTTTTCATTATAGAACTTGGCTTGTATATTCCAACAATGGGCTTCCCCAAATGCCCTAGGTCTTCGTGAGCAAGCAAGTTGGATGCACACCCACTTAGTTTCTTTTGTTGAGCTTTCATGCATTTATAGCTCTAGTGCATCCGTTGCATGGCAATCCCTACTCACTCACATTGATATCTATTGAAGGGCATCTCCATAGCCCGTTGATACGCCTAGTCGATGTGAGACTATCTTCTCCTATTTGTCTTCTCCACAACCACCGTCCTATTCCACCTATAGTGCTATATCCATGGCTCACGCTCATATATTGCGTGAAGATTGAAAAAGTTTGAGAACATCAAAAGTATGAAACAATTGCTTGGCTTGTCATCGGGGTTGTGCATGATTTGAATATGTTGTGTGGTGAAGATGGAGCATAGCCAGACTATATGATTTTGTAGGGATAACTTTCTTTTGCCATGTTATTTTGAAGAGACATAATTGCTCAGTTAGTATGCTTGAAGTATTATTATTTCTATGTCAATATTAAACTTTTGTCTTGAATCTTATGGATCTGAATATTCTTGCCACAATAAAGAAGAATTACTTAGAGAAATATGTTAGGTAGCATTCCACATCAAAAAATTTGTTTTTATCATTTACCTACTCGAGGACGAGCAGGAAGTAAGCTTGGGGATGCTGATACATATCCAACGTATCTATAATTTTTGATTGTTCCATGCTATTATATTATCAACCTTGGATGTTGTATATGCATTTATATGCTATTTTATATGATTTCTGGTACTAACCTATTAACCTAGAGCCCAGTGTCACTTTCTGTTTTTTTCCTTGTTTTAGAGTATCGCAGAAAAGCAAAATCAAACGGAGTCCAATTGACCTGAAACTTCATGGAACTTATTTTTGGACTAGAAGAAGCCCACGGAGTATCGGAGTTGGATCAGGAGAGTCACGGGCTGCCCACAAGGGTGGGGGGCGCGCCCACCCCCCTGGGCGCGCCCCCTGCCTCGTGGATAGCACGAAGGTCCATCGACGTACTTCTTCCTCCCATATATACCCATATACCCTAAAAATTTCGAGGAGCACAATTGATTGGTAGTTCCGCCACCAGAAGCCTTCATAGCCACCGAAAACCAATCTAGACCCGTTCTGGCACCCTGCCGGAGGGGGGAATCCCTCTCTGGTGGCCATCTTCATCATCCCGGCGCTCTCCATGACGTGGAGGGAGTAGTTCACCCTCAGGGCTGAGGGTATGTACCAGTAGCTATGTGTTTGATCTCTCTCTCTCTCGTGTTCTTGAGGTGGTACGATCTTGATGTATCGCGAGCTTTGGTATTATATTTGGATCCTATGATGTTTCTCCCCTTCTACTCTCTTGTGATGAATTGATTTTTCCCTTTGAAGTTATCTGCTACCTCTTGAGCACTTGCGTTGGTTTTCCCTTGAAGAGGAAAGGGTGGTGCAGCAAAGTAGCGTAAGTATTTCCCTCAGTTTTTGAGAACCAAGGTATCAATCCAATAGGAGGCTACGCGTGAGTACCTCGCACCTGCACAAAACAAATAAATCCTCGCAACCAACGCGATAAGGGGTTGTCAATCCCTACACGGTCACTTACGAGAGTGAGATCTGATAGATATGATAAGATAATATTTTTGGTATTTTTATGATAAAGATGAAAAGTAAAATAAAAGCAAGGAAAATAACTAAGTATTGGAAGATTAATATGATAGAAGATAGACCCGGGGGCCATAGGTTTCACTAGTGGCTTCTCTCAAGAGCATAAGTATTTTACGGTGGGTGAACGAATTACTGTTGAGCAATTGACAGAATTGAGCATAGTTATGAGAATATCTAGGTATGATCATGTATATAGGCATCACGTCCAAGACAAGTAGACCGACTCCTGCCTGCATCTACTACTATTACTCCACACATCGACCGCTATCCAGCATGCATCTAGAGTATTAAGTTCATAAGAACAGAGTAATGCCTTAAGCAAGATGACATGATGTAGAGGGATAAACTCATGCAATATGATGAAAACCCCATCTTGTTATCCTCGATGGCAACAATACAATATGTGCCTTGCTGCCCCTACTGTCACTGGGAAAGGATACCGCAAGATTGAACCCAAAGCTAAGCACTTCTCCCATTGCAAGAAAGATCAATCTAGTAGGCCAAACCAAACTGATAATTCGAAGAGACTTGCAAAGATAACCAATCATACATAAACGAATTCAAAGAAAATTCAAATATTGTTCATAGATAAACTTGATCATAAACCCACAATTCACCGGTCTCAACAAACACACCGCAAAAAGAAGATTACATCGAATAGATCTCCACAAGAGAGGGGGAGAACTTTGTATTGAGATCCAAAAAGAGAGACGAAGCCATCTAGCTAATAACTATGGACCCGTAGGTCTGAGGTAAACTACTCACACTTTATCGGAGAGGCTATGGTGTTGATGTAGAAGCCCTCCGTGATCGATGCCCCCTCCGGCGGAGCTCCGGAACAGGCCCCAAGATGGGATCTCGTGGATACAAAAAGTTACGGCGGTGGAATTAGGGTTTTGGCTCCTGTTCTGATCGTTTGGGGTACGTAGGTATATATAGGAGGAAGAAGTACGTCGGTGGAGCAACAGGGGGCCCACGAGGGTGGAGGGCGCGCCTAGGGGGGTAGGCGTGCCCCCTACCTTGTGACCTCCATGTTGGTTGCTTGACGTAGGGTCCAAGTCTCATGGATCATGTTCGGTGAGAAAATCATGTTCCCGAAGGTTTCATTCCGTTTGGACTCCGTTTGATATTCCTTTTCTTCGAAACCCTAAAATAGGCAAAAAACAGCAATTCTGGGTTGGGCCTCTGGTTAATAGGTTAGTCCCCAAAATAATATAAAAGTGGAAAATAAAGCCCAATAATGTCCAAAACAGTAGATAATATAGCATGGAGCAATCAAAAATTATAGATACGTTGGAGACGTATCAAGCATCCCCAAGCTTAATTCCTGCTCGTCCTCGAGTAGGTAAATGATAAAAACAGAACTTTTGATGTGGAATGCTACTTGGCATAATTTCAATGTAATTCTTCTTAATTGTGGCATGAATATTCAGATCTAAAAGATTCAAGATAAAAGTTTAATATTGACATAGAAATAATAATACTTCAAGCATACTAACTAAGCAATTATGTCTTCTCAAAATAATATGGCCAAAGAAAGTTCATCCCTACAAAATCATATAGTTTAGCCATGCTCCATTTTCGCCACACAAGAATGCTCTCATCATGCACAACCTCGATGACAAGCCAAGCAATTGTTTCATACTTTAGTAATCTCAAACTTTATAAACCTTCACACAATACATGAGCGTGAGCCATGGATATAGCACTATGGGTGGAATAGAGTATAATGATAGGGGTTATGTGGAGAAGACAAAAAATAGAAAGTCTCACACCAACGAGGCTAATCAATGGGCTAAGGAGATGCCCATATGTTAATGCAAGGAGTAGGGATTGCCATGCAACGGATGCACTAGAGCTATAAATGTATGAAAGCTCAACAAAAGAAACTACTGGGTGTGCATCCAACTTGCTTGCTCACGAAGACCTAGGGCACTTGAGGAGGCCCATTGTTGGAATATACAAGCCAAGTTCTATAATGAAAAATTCCCACTAGTATATGAAAGTGACAAAACAAGAGACTCTCTATCATGAAGATCATGGTGCTACTTTGGAGCACAAGTGTGGAAAAAGGATAGTAGCATTGTTCCTTTTTATTTTTTTGGGCCTTCATTTTTTATTTGGCCTTTCTCTTTTTATTGGGACAATGCTCTATTAAATGATGATCATCACACTTCTATTTATTTACAACTCAATGATTACAACTCGATACTACAACAAGGTATGACTCTATATGAATGCCTCCGGCGGTGTACCGGGATATGCAATGAATCAAGTGTGACATGTATGAAAAATTATGAACGGTGGCTTTGCCACGAATACGATGTCAACTACATGATCATGCAAAGCGATATGACAATGATGAACGTGTCATGATAAACAGGATGGTGGAAAGTTGCATGGCAATATATCTCGGAATGGCTATGGAAATGCCATAATAGGTAGGTATGGTGGCTGTTTTGAGGAAGATATAAGGAGGTTTATGTGTGAAAGAGCATATCATATCACGGGGTTTGGATGCACCGGCGAAGTTTGCACCAACTCTCAATGTGAGAAAGGGCAATGCACGGTACCGAAGAGGCTAGCAATGATGGAAGGGTGAGAGTGCGTATAATTCATGGAATCAACATTAGTCATAAAGAACTCACATAATTATTGCAAAAATCTACAAGTCATCAAAAACCAAGCACTATGCGCATGCTCCTAGGGGGATAGATTGGTAGGAAAATACCATCGCTCGTCCCCGACCGCCACTCATAAGGAAGACAATCAAAGAACACCTCATGTTTCAAATTTGTTACATAACGTTTACCATACGTGCATGCTACGGGACTTGCAAACTTCAACACAAGTATTTCTCAATTTCACAATTACTCAACTAGCACAACTTTAATATCACTACCTCCATATCTCAAAACAATCATCAAGCATCAAACTTCTCTTAGTATTCAAAACACTCATAAGAGAATTTTATTATTAATCTTGTATGCCTAGCATATTAGGATTATTTAAGCAAATTACCATGCTATTTAAGACTCTCAAAATAATATGAGTGAAGCATGAGAGATCAATAGTTTCTATAAAACAAATCCACCACTGTGCTCTAAAAGATATAAGTGAAGTACTAGAGCAAAACTATATAACTCAAAAGATATAAGTGAAGCACATAGAGTATTCTAATAATTTCCGAATCATGTGTGTCTCTCTCAAAAGGTGTGTACAGCAAAGATGATTGTGGTAAACTAAAAGGCAAATACTCAAATCATACAAGACGCTCCAAGCAAAACACATATCATGTGGTAAATAAAAATATAGCTCCAAGTAAAGTTACCGATAGAAGTAGACGAAAGAGGGGATGCCTTCCGGGGCATCCCCAAGCTTTGGCTTTTAGGTGTCCTTAGATTATCTTGGGGGTGCCATGGGAATACCCAAGCTTAGGATCTTGCCACTCCTTGTTCCATAATCCATAAAATCTTTACCCAAAACTTGAAAACTTCACAACACAAAACTTAAAGTAGAAAATCTCGTGAGCTCCGTTAGCGAAAGAAAACAAAATACCACTTAGGTACTGTAATGAACTCATTATTTATTTATATTTGTGTTAAACCTACTGTATTCCAACTTCTCTATGGTTTATAAACTATTTTACTAGCCATAGATTTATCAAAATAAGCGAACAACACACGAAAAACAGAATCTGTCAAAAACAGAACAATCTGTAGTAATCTGTAGCTAGCGCAAGATCTGGAACCCCAAAAATTCTAAAATAAATTGCTGGACTGGAGGAATTTATCTATTAATAATCTGCAAAAATAATTAACTAAATAGAACTTTCCAAATAAAAATGGCAGCAGTTCTCGTGAGCGCTAAAGTTTCTGTTTTTTACAGCAAGATTAACAAGACTTTCCCCAAGTCTCCCCAACGGTTATACTTGGCACAAACACTAATTAAACACAAAAAACACAACCAAAACAGAGGCTAGACAAATTATTTATTACTAAACAGGAGCAAAAAGCAAGGAATAAAAATAAAATTGGGTTGCCTCCCAACAAGCGCTATCGTTTAACGCCCCTAGCTAGGCATAAAAAGCAAGGATAGATCTAGGTATTGCCA
The DNA here is from genome assembly GCF_003073215.2 of Triticum urartu. NCBI lineage: Eukaryota > Viridiplantae > Streptophyta > Magnoliopsida > Poales > Poaceae > Triticum > Triticum urartu. Next base: position 585,855,946 of record NC_053024.1, read on the forward strand.
TCTTTGGTAGGCAATCCATAAGTGTCTCTCATAATAGATTCATAAGATAATTTAATTTTATTTCTAGGAAAGTGTTCCATGCCTTTCCTTAACGGAAATTGGAATCTAATATTTCCTTCTTTCATATCAATAATTGCACCAATCGTTCTAAGGAAAGGTCTACCAAGAATAATAGGACATGAAGGATTGCAATCTATGTCAAGAACGATAAAATCTACAGGCACATAATTCCTATTCGCAACAATAAGAACATCATTAATTCTTCCAATAGGTTTCTTAATAGTGGAATCCGTAAGGTGCAAGTTTAGAGAGCAATCATCAAAATCACGGAAACCTAACAAATCACACAAAGTCTTTGGAATCGTGGAAACACCAGCACCCAAATCACACAAAGCATAGCATTCATGATCTTTAATCTTAATTTTAATAGTAGATTCCCACTCATCATAAAGTTTTCTAGGGATAGAAACTTCCAACTCATTTTTTCTTCATAAGATTGCATCAAAGCATCAACGATATGTTTAGTAAACGCTTTATTTTGGCTATAAGCATGAGGAGAATTCAGCACGGATTGCAACAAGGAAATACAATCTATCAAAGAGCAATTATCATAATTAAATCCCTTGAAATCCAAAATAGTAGGTTCATTAGTATCTATAGTTTTGATCTCTTCAATCCCACTTTTATCAATTTTAGCATCAAGATCTAAAAACTCTGAATTTTTGGAACGCCTTCTAGGTAAAGGTGGATCATATTCAGTCCCATCATTATCAAGATTCATATTGCAAAACAAAGATTTAATAGGGAACACATTAATAACTTTTAGATCTTCATCTTTATTATCATGGTCTTCCAGTTTAGCGGCCATCTTCTTAACTAAGGTAGCCTGCTTATCCGAAACTTCAGCTATTAACTTCTCAAGACAAGCAATTTGGGATCTCAAACCATCAAATTCCTTAGACATGTCATCAAGCTCTTTATTCATATAACTCATAAAGCTTTTTTGTTCCTTAAGCTCGTTTCTAAAGAAACTATTATGCTCAAATTGCAAGACCATAAAACTACTAACATTGTTTTTGATTTCTTCTAACCTTTTAAGGTGAAGATCACCAAATCGAGGAAGAACCATCAAGACAAGCAAGCAAGAAACGGGCAAAAAGAGGCAAATAGAGAAAGAGAGGGAGGATAGAGAGAGAGGGCGAATAAAACGACAAGGGTGAAGTGGGGGAGAGGAAAACGAGAGGCAAATGGAAAATAATGTAATGCGGGAGATAAGGGTTTGTGATGGGTACTTGGTATGTTTGACTTTTGCGTAGACCTCCCCGGCAAAGGCGCCAGAAATCCTTCTTGCTACCTCTTGAGCACTTGCGTTGGTTTTCCCTTGAAGAGGGAAGGGTGGTGCAGCAAAGTAGCATAAGTATTTCCCTCAGTTTTTGAGAACCAAGGTATCAATCCAGTAGGAGGCTACGTGCGAGTCCCTCCCACCTGCACAAAACAAATAAATCCTCGCAACCAACGCGATAAGGGGTTGTCAATCCCTACACGGTCACTTACGAGAGTGAGATCTGATAGATATAATAAGATAATATTTTTGGTATTTTTATGATAAAGATGCAAAGTAAAATAAAAGCAATGAAAATAACTAAGTACTGGAAGATTAATATGATAGAAGATAGACCCGGGGGGCCATAGGTTTCACTAGTGGCTTCTCTCAAGAGCATAAGTATTTTACGGTGGGTGAACAAATTACTATTGAGCAATTGACAGAGTTGAGCATAGTTATGAGAATATCTAGGTATGATCATGTATATAGGCATCACGTCCAAGACAAGTAGACCGACTCCTGCTTGCATCTACTACTATTACTCCACACATCAACCGCTATCCAGCATGCATCTAGAGTATTAAGTTCATAAGAATAGAATAAGGCCTTAAGCAAGATGACACGATGTAGAGGGATAAACTCATGCAATATGATGAAAACCCCATCTTGTTATCCTCAATGGCAACAATACAATACATGCCTTGCTGCCCCTACTGTCACTGGGAAAGGACACCGCAAGATTGAACCCAAAGCTAAGCACTTCTCCCATTGCAAGAAAGATCAATCTAGTAGGCCAAACCAAACTGATAATTCGAAGAGACTTGCAAAGATAACCAATCATACATAAAAGAATTCAGAGAAGATTCAAATATTGTTCATAGAAAAACTTGATTATAAACCCACAATTCATCGGTCTCAACAAACACACCGCAAAAAGAAGATTACATCGAATAGATCTCCACAAGAGAGGGGGAGAACTTTGTATTGAGATCCAAAAAGAGAGAAGAAGCCATCTAGCTAATAACTATGGACCCGTAGGTCTGAGGTAAACTACTCACACTTCATCGAAGAGGCTATGGTGTTGATGTAGAAGCCCTCCGTGATCGATGCCCCCTCCGGCGGAGCTTCGGAACAGGCCCCAAGATGGGATCTCGAGGATACAGAAAGTTACGGCGGTGGAATTAGGGTTTTGGCTCCTATTCTGGTCGTTTGGGGGTACGTAGGTATATATAGGAGGAAGAAGTACGTCGGTGGAGCAACACGGGCCCCACGAGGGTGGAGGGCGCGCCTGGGGGGAGGGGAGTAGGCGCGCCCCCCTACCTCGTGGCCTCCCTGTTGGTTTCTTGACGCAGGGTCCAAGTCTCCTGGATCATGTTCGGTGAGAAAATCGCGTTCCCGAAGGTTTCATTCCGTTTGGACTCCGTTTGATATTCCTTTTCTTCAAAACCCTAAAATAGGCAAAAAAACAACAATTCTGGGTTGGTCCTCCGTTTAATAGGTTAGTCCCAAAAATAATATAAAAGTGGAAAATAAAGCCCAATAATTTCCAAAACAGTAGATAATATAGCATGGAGCAATCAAAAATTATAGATACGTTGGTGACGTATCATTATCTTATCGGATTGAGTCTTTAAGGATTTGAGAACACTTGATGTATGTCTTGCGTGGGATAACCGTGGTGACAGTGGGTTCTTCTATTGATTCACTTGATGTATGTTTTGCTGATCAACTTGCGGGTTACGCCCATGAACCTATGCATCGTGGTTGGCACACGTTTTCGTCTTGACTCTCCGGTAGAAACTTTGGGGCACTCTTTGAAGTAATTTGTGTTGGTTTGAATAGATGAATCTGAGATTGTGTGATGCATATCGTATAATCATACCCACGGACACTTGAGGTGACATTGGAGTATCTAGGTGACATTAGGGTTTTGGTTGATTTGTGTCTTAAGGTGTTATTCTAGTACGAACTCTAGGGCTGTTTGTGACACTTATAGGAATAGCCCAACGGATTGATTGGAAATAATAACTTTGAGGTGGTTTCGTACCCTACCATAATCTCTTCATTTGTTCTCCGCTATTAGTGACTTTGGAGTGACTCTTTGTTGCATGTTGAGGGATAGTTATGTGATCCAACTATGTTATTATTGTTGAGAGAACTTGCACTAGTGAAAGTATGAACCCTAGGCCTTGTTTCAATGCATTGCAATACCGTTTATGCTCACTTTTATCATTAGCTACCTTGCTGTTTTTATATTTTCAGATTACAAAAACCGATATCTACCATCCATATTGCACTTGTATCACCATCTCTTCGCCGAACTAGTGCACATATACGATTTACCATTGTATTGGGTGTGTTGGGGACACAAGAGACTCTTTGGTATTTTGTTGCAGGATTGCTTGAGAGATACCATTTTCATCCTATGCCTCCTACGGATTGATAAACCTTAGGTCATCCACTTGAGGGAAATTTGCTACTGTCGTACAAACCTCTGCACTTGGAGGCCCAACAACGTCTACAAGAAGAAGGTTGTGTAGTAGACATCAATATGCTCCAAAACCCTCCACTACTTTCTCATATCCACATATGTCCCACACCAAATATCCAACTCGGACCCACCGATTCTTTCTATCCGGCGCCACCGAGTTCAGTTGACATAGCCACTGCCAGAAACCCTAGTATCTTCGGTCTCACCGATAGGGATCTCGGTCTCACCGAGATGTGATTGTAATCTCTCTGTTTCCCTTCGCAATGTTTCGGTCAAACCGAGATGAGTGATCGGTCCCACCGAGATTGCAATGCAAACACTCTGTTTCCTTTTCTTAATGTTTTGGTCCAACCGAGATGAGTGAATCGGTCCCACAGAGTTTGCCTGACCAACTCTCTGTTTGTCTATTACCAAAATCGGTCCCACCAAGTTTTTGTAATTGGTCTCACCGAGATTACGTTATGCCCTAACCCTAATGAAATCGGTCCCACTGAGTTGACATGTCGGTCCCACTGAAACACCTAACGGTCACATTATGAACCAAATCGGTCTGACCGAGTTCTCTGAATGGGTCCCACCGAGTTTGGTGATTTGTGTGTAACGGTTAGATTTTGTGTGGAGGCTACCCCTCCACCCACTCTTCATTCGTGGAGAGAGCCATTAGAACATGCCTACACTTCCAATACATATTTTCTGAGAGAGAACCACCTACACTTGTGTTGAGGTCAAGATATTCCATTCCAACCACATAAATCTTGATCTCTAGCCTTCCCCAAGTTGCTTTCCACTCAAATCTTCTTTCTACAAAATCCAATCCTATGAGAGAGAGTTGAGTGTTGGGGAGACTATCATTTGAAGCACAAGAGCAAGGAGTTCATCATCAACACACCATTTGTTACTTCTTGGAGAGTGGTGTCTCCTAGATTGGCAAGGTGTCACTTGGGAGCCTCCGACAAGATTGTGGAGTTGAACCAAGGAGTTTGTAAGGGCAAGGAGATCGCCTACTTCGCGAAGATATACCCTAGTGAGGCAAGTCCTTCGTGGGCGACGGCCATGGTGGGATAGACAAGGTTGCTTCTTCATGGACCCTTCGTGGGTGGAGCCCTCCGTGGACTCGCGCAACCGTTACCCTTCATGGGTTGAAGTCTCCATCAACGTGGATGTACGATAGCACCACCTATCGGAACCACGCCAAAAATCTTCGTATCTACATTGTGTTTGCTCCCTCAGACTCACCCCTTTACCTTCATATGCAATTGTTTTACATTCCGCTGCTATACTCTTAGAATTGCATGTGTAGGTTGATTGCTTGACTTGTTCTATGTTGCTAAAATCTGCCAAGAACTAAAATTGGGAAAAGGCTAGATTTTTATTTGGTCAAGTAGGCTAATCACCCCCCTCTATACATACTTTCGATCCTACAAGTGGTATGAGAGCTTTGGTCTCCATTTGCTTTGATTTCCATAGCTTTTGGTGGTCATAGCCTTGGTTTCACAACCTAGGAGAGTATGGCATCTAGCAAGGGAAATTACCACCGTAGAGGTCCTTACTTTGATGGTACAAATTTTGCTAGTTGGAAGCATAAAATGAAAATGCATATTCTTGGACATAACCCCGCCGTTTGGGCTATTGTGTGTATTGGCTTGCAAGGTGAATTCTTTGATGGGAGAGAACCAAACCTTGAAGCTATCGCGGAAGAGTTGAAGATGCTACAATACAATGCTCAAGCTTGTGATATTCTCTTCAACGGATTGTGCCCCAAAGAATTCAACAAAATCAGTCGTCTTGAGAATGCAAAGGAAATTTGGGATACTTTGATTGATATGCACGAAGGTACCGACTCCATCAATGAATCCAAATTGGATGTGCTTCAAAGTCAACTTGACAAGTTCAAAATGAAGGATGGTGAAGGTGACGCTGAAATGTATTATAGGCTTGCTCTCATCACAAATGAGATTGTCGGCTTAGGAAGTGAAGAGATGACCGACAAATTCATCATCAAGAAGATCCTAAGAGCCTTGGATGGAAAATATAATACCATGTGCACATTGATCCAAATGATGCCCAATTACAAAGATCTCAAGCCAACGGAAGTCATTGGAAGAATTGTTGCTCATGAGATGTCACTCAAGGATAAGGAAGAGCTTCACAACAAGTCAAGTGGTGCTTACAAAGCCTCATGTGATGCTCCCACATCATCAAGTGAGAAATAGACCTTCAATGAAGAATTGAGCCTAATGGTAAAGAACTTCAACAAGTTCTACAAGAGTAGAAGCAAAGAAAGAAGTTCCAAGTCAAGGTCCTACAATGACAAAAGATCTTCTAGTCATGAGTGTAATTGCTACAATTGTGGAAGACACGGACACTACTCCAATGAGTGTACGACTCCCTACAAAAGAAGAGAAGATTCTCCCAAAAGAAGAAGTAGAAGAGAAGAATCACCACCAAGAGAAAGGAGGAGTAGAGATGATCGTTATGAACGAAAACCCTCTCGGAGAAGCAAGGATTCAGAAAGGTAAGAAAAGTCATCAAGGAGCTACACAAAAATAAGACATCAAGCTCATGTTGGTGAATGGGTATCCGGCTCCGACTCCGACAATCACTCCGAAAGAAGTTATCACTCCGACTCCGAATATACTCAAGATGAAGGTGTTGCCGGTCTAGCACTTGTGTCAACCAACTCCTGTGACATATTTGACTCACCAAATGAAGGAATTGGAAGGTGCTTCATGGCCAAAGTTCCAAAGGTAACACATCCCGAGTATGTTTATTTCAATAGTGATGAAGATGATTTGCTAGGTGATGATGATTTACTTGTTGACAACTCTAGTGATGAAAACTATGATGAAACGTCAATTAATCATGCTAATCAAGATAAAACGAATGATGATGATAAGAAGGATATTGAGCGGCTAACTAAAGAACTAAACACTCTTAAGTTAGCTCATGAAACTACCTTGGAAAATCATTGAGAACTTTTAAAGACTCATGATAAGCTACGCTTTGAAAAGCTCAACCTTGAGCAAGAGCATGAGTTTTTAAAGGCAATCAATGATGATCTTCGCAAGAAAAGTTCTTCTTACATTGCCAAGCGTTTACTCTTGTCTACTTACATGCCACAAGTTAAATCTAGCAACAAGAGCAAGAAAGATTCTTCATCTAGTAGTAACAACAATCATGCTAAATCCAATATTGTTGCTTCTAGTAGTTCTCTTGATTCCACTAATGACTCTCTTAGCCAAGTTACACTTGAGAAAGAAAATAGCTTATTGAAGGGAATTATAGAGAAAGGTGTTTACAAGAGCCTTGTCGGGAGTAAGGAATTTGAGGAAATTGTACGCAAGCAAGGAAGACACCGGAAGAATCAAGGTGTTGGTTTTGAACGAAAATTCAATGCCAATGGAGTTGAGTGGGAAGAAGATCAATACCCCAAGACGAAGTTTGTTCCTCAACAAGAGAAGTATGATCCTACTTCTTTCAAAGGGACACAAGCTCAAGATGATCTTCCACCACAAGACCATAAGCAAAAAGGCAAGGACAAGCTTCAAGAGGAAATTGATGCATTTGAAGAAGCACCCAAGGCCTTGGTCAAGTGGGTTCCCAAGACCACATCAAGTTCTACTTCATCAAGTACATATACAACTCCAAGGGTTCCCATCAAGATGGTGTGGATCCAGAAGAAGAAGAACTAGAGAGTTCTTGAGGGTGACTCCGCCAACATACTTCACTCTTATCATTTTGGCGAGGACAAGTGCAAACAACTTCCATATCTTGCACTAGTTCAAGGAGTCACAAACCCTCTTGTTGGTAAGACAAGGGATAAGGTAACCTAATGCTTTCATGGACATCATCTTGTGTATGCATCACTCTATGTCTATGGATATCCTTGTTTGTTCCTTGTGGGACTAACCCGTGTAGGTATTGAAAGTGCAACTCACTCCAAAGGATTGCTCCAAATGATCTACATCAACATTGAGCATCTACATCTTCAACACCTACATGAAGTCATCATCGACAAAACCCAAGGTTAGTTCATCCCTCTTAGGGGGGATATCACATCTAGGGGGAGCTTTACTCTAACCAATTGAGCTAAAGCAACTCTAATGGTGTGAACACAACAATGCTTTATGTAAAAGTGGTAACCCCACTTGTCCTTAAACGATGAGTATGACCTATGATCAAATGTTCTCATTTGACTCCTAAGTCAATATACTCATATATAGATGACCTAGTCATCGCCAAATTGCTTGATAGATTCTAGAGTGTTTGTGCATGCTTTGTCACATATTTCATTTGCCATTTTATTGTGTGAGCATGTTGGTTTCATATTTTACTCATTCGAGGACATCCATTTGTTGTTTTGATTGTTTGGCTCTTCCTCTTTTGCCAAATGGATGGACAAGAATGCCTAAGAACTCGGTCTAGCTATCTATGCTTTCGTCGTCTCAAACTCTATTCATGCTACATCACAAAGTTTGATCAAGTCAGATTCGAACCACTCTGTGTGAGGAGCACTCGGAGTTCCCGATTTGTCATAGACTTAAACCTCCAAAACCTCTTTGTGCATCTCGGTCTGACTGAGTCATCCTTTTCGGTCCTACCGAGTCACTAAGTTGATCTAGGGTTTTCAATCTCGGTGCAACTGATTAGAGCCTTTCGGTCACACAGAGTTGCAGTAACTGCTTGCAGTTTTGCATCTCGGTGCCACCGAGTCTTTCCACTCGGTCACACTGACAGGGTCAGGTTATATATACCGACGGGCCAAAATTTGGAAATATTTCCGAACCTCCTCGCCCGCGCATAACCTACTCTGCCTCCTTGGGTCTCCGAATCATCCTCTCATCGCCAGCGACCTCCCGCCACTGGTCTCCGCCGCCGTCAACGGAAATCTTCACTATCGTTGCCGCCGTAGCAAGTTCGACGCCGAACTAGGGTATGAACTTGATTATTGTGCTAATCCTTAACTCCGATTCTTAGCACATTGCTTTGCCATGACCTTTGCCACGATTGAAATCATCCTGTCCAGCGAAAACATCCCGTAGATTAGTTTTGATTTGAAAATTTAGGGTTAGGTCTTAGCCGAATTCATCTCGGACCGACCGAGTTGTAGAATTCGGTCTCACCGATTTTGGCTTAGGCCAGAGCACACGCGTTTTCGGTCTGACAGAAAATTGCAAATCGGTGTGATCGAGTTCGATTCTTTGTGAAACCCTAGCAGTCTCGGTACCACCGAACTATGACTCGGTCTGACCGAGTTCACTAGTTTAGGTTCCAAAAGCTGCTTCAGTATCACCGAGTTTACAAATCGGTAGATCCAAAATGCTTTCTGTGAAGAACTAAAACTAAGTTTTTAAGTCATCCTTTTTGCAAAACTTCTGTACTTTGTGATGCTCATCTACTCTACCTCATCTATAACCTATTCATAGGGTTTGCTGTCGGGATATTTGCAGAGATGTCTGATCAAAGTAATAGTCAGAACAGATCTGAGCAACAGGTGCAGATGAGTGAGGGTTCAGATCCCTCTAGCAGCTATGATGAAGGCAGCAGGAGCACACCAAGCAATCTGCCAAAGGCTGCCACCAGGACAAGGAAGAAGAAAACTTCTGACTCTAAGGATGAGGATTATGTGGCTGTTGAAGATGAAGCCACTTCCAAGAAGAAGGTGATTAAGAAAGAGTATGGCACAACTGCTGCAACAAAGCCTGATCTGAAAACTAAGATGCCAGCAAGAAGACAACCCATGTCAAAAGTCAGAAGATCAACTGCTGAAGCTTCAAAATCAGCTGCTGAAGAAGCCGAAAAAGGGAAGAAGAGGAAGGAGAGGGTTATGAAAACAATGGCCAGAGTCATTGGAAAGCCCTCCATGATGCAAGATCCTTCAGAAGAAGAGGAAGAGGATGTTGCACCAGCACCCAAAGCACAAAAGCTTATGGGAGATGCAATCAAAGCAAGGGCTGCTCCATCAAAGCCCAAAGCTGCTCCCAAGGCTGCTGCTCCAGCTCCAAAGCCAAAACCCAAGAGGAGCACTAGGAACATACCTACAGAAGAGAAGAATAAGGCCCCAGTGCCTCAAGCTGTTGAAGAAGAAGAAGAAGAAGATGATGATTCTGTTGTGTTGAGGAAGCTGAAGCCAAAGATCCTGGTCACACTGATGCACACCCAGTTGCAGAGAACATGAAAATCAGGAAGGATGCAGGATTGAGACTATGGAGACAGTCTGATCCATATGCTATCAGGAGGAGGACTGTTGTGGACTACATGTCTCACACTAAGGAACAACAGGACTTCTATGAGACTATTCTGCTTGACAAAAGCCCATTGTGTGTGATATGAGATGGGTTGACTGGGAATTCATCAAGGAGAATAAAGATCAATTCCCTGGAGTGCTTGATAGCTTTAAGGCATATGGAGTGGATACCTTTGTTGCCCAGAAGCTCACCAAGTGGAATGATGAGCTCATCATGCAGTTTTACCCCACTGCCCACTTCTATCCAGATGGAAGGATTGTATGGATGTCTGAGGGTACTAGGTACCAATCCATAGTTGATGAGTGGGCCAAGCTTATAAATGCTCCTGAGGAACATGAGGATGACTTGGACATTTATGCAGAGAAGAAGAAAGAACACAACACTATGGCCAACATGTACAAGGAGATCCCAGATGCTGCCTTGGATACACATAAGTTTGGATCTGTCCATTACCTGTTGTCTGGTCTGCCAACAATCAACTGGATATTAAGGCACACACTGCTACCCAAGTCAGGTGATCACAAGATGATCAGAGGACATGCCATCAACTTACTGCACATATTTGATGTCCCACAGAAGTTCAAGGTTATGAGCCTGATTGTTGAGACAATCAAGAGGACTGCTGCTGACTAGAAGACAAGTTGTGGGTATGCTCCACACATTCAGGAGCTCATTAACTCAAAGATGGGCACATGCACATATCTTTTGGACAAGGAGCACCTGCCCATCTATTCTGAATTTGAAGATAATACAGTAGTGATGGATGAAAATGAACCATCTTCAAATCAAGCACATGAAAAGAGAGAGAAGGCTAAGGCAGAGAAGGCTGCAAAGATGCCAACAGCAGAGGAGGCATCTTAGGTATTCTTAAAGAGCAAGCAAGACCAGCTTGGATATCTGATCCAATCCACCCTGAGGATTGAGAAGGGCTTGGCCACCCTGACCAAGAACCAGGAGAGTCTGGAAAGGATCATTGAGCGGAAATTTTATGACCTTGATGTCAAGGTGACAGAGATCCAAACTGCAGTTGAGCAACTTCAGTAGGAAGCAGAGGAGAAGAAAGGAAAGTCTACTACAGATGCTTTTGCCAGAGTGCCCAAAGGACAGAGATCTGCTGCAGTGCTAGTGACAGACACTAGAGCTACAGCATCAGCACCAGCAGCTATAGCTCTAGTTCCACCTCCAGCAGCTACTCCACCAGCTCTAGCTACTTCATCAGAAGCTTTCGTTCTTGGAGTTCTCTCGACACCTCCCACCGAAGATCAAGCCTGAGAGTCGTTTAGCACTATGCATTTTTAACTTTTTTGTAACTTGTTGCTAAAGGGGGAGAAAATGTATAGATCATAGGCTGAGAGAGAGAGAGAGAGAGTGTTGGTTTTTATCTCTCTTTGCACTTATTTGGTGTGTTTGAAACTTTATTGTGTGCTTGTGTGAGCTACTTGTGAGATACTTGTTTGATCTTGTGTTTGATCATATGCTACCCTTAATGCTTGTTGGATGATATTATTTCTTATATCCTAGATGATCATTCACTTGTTTTGGTGATGAGTGCATGCTTTAACTTCTATCATTTTGAGCGCTCCACCAAGATGTATGTGACATGGAAGAGTAACCCATGATCCTAATCGATTGTGCATTTGCATTCGAAAGCAAATTTTAAATAATGCACAAATCTAGGGGGAGCTCTTGCTTATCACATACTTCTCAAAGCGACGATGTTTTTCAAATACTATTTATCATTTGTCGAAGCTTTGATCTATATGTTGTCATCAATTACCAAAAAGGGGGAGATTGAAAGTGCAACTATCCCTGGGTGGTTTTGGTAATACCAAACAACATATAGCTCATTGAGCTAATGCTATTCCAAGATGAATATTTCAGGAAAGCTCAATAGTTGGCATGGCATGGATTAGAAAGTGGACCCTTCAAAATGCTAAGGATAAAAGATTGGCTCAAGCTCAAAGCACAAGACTCTACATTTTCTATTTTAATGATCCAAGATCACATTGAGTCTATAGGAAAAGCCAATACTATTAAGAAGGGATGAGGTGTTGCTTAATGAGGTGCTTGCTCAAAATGCTTAGTGATATGCTCCAAAACCCTCCACTATGTTCTCATATCTACATATGTCCCACACCAAATATCCAACTCGGCCCCACCGATTCTTTTTATCCGGCGCCACCGAGTTCAGTTGACATAGCCACTGCCAGAAACCCTAGTATTTTCGGTCTCACCGATAGGGATCTCGGTCTCACCGAGATGTGATTGTAATCTCTCTGTTTCCCTTCGTAACGTTTCGGTCAAACCGAGATGAGCGATCGGTCCCACCGAGATTGCAATGCAAACACTCTGTTTCCTTTTCGTAACGTTTCAGTCCAACCGAGATGAGCGAATCGGTCCCACCGAGTTTGCCTGACCAACTCTCTGTTTGTCTATTACCAAAATCGGTCCCACCGAGTTTGTGTAATCGGTCTCACCGAGATTACGTTATGCCCTAACCCTAATGAAATCGGTCCCACCGAGTTGACATGTCGGTCCCACCGAAACACCTAACGGTCACATTATGAACCAAATCGGTCTGACCGAGTTCTCTGAATGGGTCCCACCGAGTTTGGTGATTTGTGTGTAACGGTTAGATTTTGTGTGGAGGCTATAAATACCCCTCCACCCACTCTTCATTCGTGGAGAGAGCCATCAGAACATGCCTACACTTCCAATACATATTTTCTGAGAGAGAACCACCTACACTTGTGTTGAGGTCAAGATATTCAATTCCAACCACATAAATCTTGATGTCTAGCCTTCCCCAAGTTGCTTTCCACTCAAATCTTCTTTCTACCAAATCCAATCCTATGAGAGAGAGTTGAGTGTTGGGGAGACTATCATTTGAAGCACAAGAGCAAGGAGTTCATCATCAACACACCATTTGTTACTTCTTGTAGAGTGGTGTCTCCTAGATTGGCTAGGTGTCACTTGGGAGCCTCCGACAAGATTGTGGAGTTGAACCAAGGAGTTTGTAAGGGCAAGGAGATTGCCTACTTCGTGAAGATCTACCCTAGTGAGGCAAGTCCTTCGTGGGCAACGGCCATGGTGGGATAGACAAGGTTGCTTCTTCGTGGACCCTTCATGGGTGGAGCCCTCCGTGGACTCGCGCAACCTTTACCCTTCGTGGGTTGAAGTCTTCATCAATGTGGATGTACGATAGCACCACCTATCGGAACCACGCCAAAAATCTCCGTATCTACATTGTGTTTGCTCCCTCAAACTCATCCCTTTACCTTCTTTACATTCCGCTGTTATACTCTTAGAATTGCATGTGTAGGTTGATTGCTTGACTTGTGCTATGTTGCTAAAATCTGCCAAGAACTAAAATTGGGAAAAGGCTAGATTTTTATTTGGTCAAGTAGGCTAATCACCCCCCTCTAGACATACTTTCGATCCTACAAACGGAAAAGTAACTAAGCAAAGATCAATAAGTGAAAAGCTCGTAGGCAATGGGTCAGTGATGGATAATTATGTCGGATGCGATTCCTCATGCAACAGTTATAACATAGGATGACACAGAACTAGCTCCAGTTCATCAATGTAATGTAGGCATGTATTTCGAATATAGTCATACGTGCTTATGGAAAAGAACTTGCATGACATCTTTTGTCCTACCCTCCCGTGGCAGAGGGGTCCTATTGGAAACTAAGGGATATTAAGGCCTCCTTTTAATAGAGTACCGGACCAAAGCATTAACACTTAGTGAATACATGAACTCCTCAAACTATGGTCATCACCGGTAAGTATCCCGATTATTGTCACTTCGGGGTTAACGGATCATAACACATAATAGGTGACAATAGACTTGCAAGATAGGATCAAGAAATCACATATATTCATGAAAACATAATAGGTTCAGATCTGAAATCATGGCACTCGGGCCCTAGTGACAAGCATTAAGCATAGCGAAGTCATAGCAACATCAATCTCAGAACATAATTGATACTAGGGATCAAACCCTAACAAAACTAACTCGATTACATGATAAATCTCATCCAACCCATCACCGTCCATCAAGCCTACGATGGAATTACTTACGCACGGCGGTGATCATCATGAAATTGGTGATGGAGGAAGGTTGATGATGACAATGGCGAGGATTCCCCTCTCCGGAGCCCCGAACGGACTCCAGATCAGCCCTCCCGAGAGAGATTAGGGCTTGGCAGCGGCTCTGTATCGTAAAACGCGATGAATCCTTCTCTCTGATTTTTTTCTCTCCCCGAACATGAATATATAGAGTTGGAGTTGAGGTCGGTGGAGCACCAGGGGGGCCACGAGGCAGGGGGCGCGCCCAGGGGGGTAGGCGCGCCTCCCACCCTCGTGGACAGGGTGTGGGCCCCTGGCATTGATTCTTTCGCCGGTATTTTTTATATATTCCAAAAATATTCTCCGTTGAATTTTAGGTCATTCTGAGAACTTTTATTTCTGCACAAAAATAACACCATGGCAATTCTGCTGAAAACAGCGTCAGTCCGGGTTAGTCCCATTCAAATCATGCAAGTTAGAGTCCAAAACAAGGGCAAAAGTGTTTGAAAAAGTAGATACGATGGAGAGGTATCAATGTGAACTAGATTATTGACTCTAGTGCAAGTAGGAGACTGAAGAAAATATGCCCTAGAGGTAATAATAAAGTTGTTATTTATATTTCCTTATATCGTGATACATGTTTATTATTCATGCTAGAATTGTATTAACCGGAAAATTAGTACATGTGTGAATACATAGACAAAACAAAATGTCCCTAGTATGCCTCTACTTGACTAGCTCGTTAATCAAAACAGAGTTCTTCTTTCTTTTTTGTGGCAATCCATACGTTGAGCTGAACGGCCCAGACCAGGCAGGACCCCCAGACGCAAACAGGCCTGTTGCCATCAGCATTTGAGGGCCACATGGGCTGGCCCAACCGAACTTTTGGTGAGCCTGCGATCATTGACCTTGACCGGAACTCCGGCGATCGTTGACTTTTGAAAAATGGAAAAAATCACAAAAAAATGAAAGAAAGTTCAAAAAATTTGTAATTTTTTTGAAACTTTTTGAAAAAATCACAATTTTTTTTAAAAGTTCAAGTCTTGGAAAGCTCATAATTAGAAACAGTTTGCAAAATTAGAAAAAAGTGCATCAATTTTAAAAAAGGTTCAGAATTTTTTTTGGAAAAAGTTCATAATGTGAATGAGTTCATGAAATTTGGGAAAGAGTTCATGGATTTGAAAGTAAAAGTTCACAAAAAATTTAAAAGTTTCAAACTTGAAGAATAGTTCACAAAAAATGGGAAAATATTTCAAATTTGAGAAAAAGTTCAGGAATTTGATTACCTAAAATGAAAAAATAAAGAAAAAGAAAACAAAAAACGAATAAAATGGAAACAAAATGGGAAAATCTGGTGAAAAAAAAAACCCTACATGGGTCGGCCAATCTAGATACCAGTGTTGTGGAGGGGGTATGCGCCGTTTAGCAAAATACACACTAACCGACGCTTAAGGCGCCAAATAGGAGTTGGGGAACAATGGCGTGCTGGAGTAAGGTTTCTCTGGTCTCTTCTTATCTTAACGTCGTCCGATTTGCCGCAGCGAATGGTCGGTGAAAGTTTGTGTCCTCAGATTTAATCTGTTGTCATTCTTCAAAACTTGTTGTTTGTTGTATGGTTCTTCTGCAAGATTTATCTTCTTTCTTTACAACTTTACAATGGACGTGGACGACGATTTCTTTCTTTGCTAATGAACTTCTCACTGATCCAATGACTTTGCAAGGTGCATTGATTATCTTCAGATTCGGGATAGCTCCGGGGGCTCGTGAGGCTTAAAAAACCTCAAAGAGGATTCCCTTGGTGGAGTCTGTGTCAGCGTTGTTGGTTCCTTGCTGCATAGATGTTCATCTTGGGGTGGATGGTTCTCGTCAATGGCAGCTCATCGGTGTTAGGGTTTTTTTTAATTTTTTTTGTCTTGCAAAGTCCATTATGTCATACCATAGTTGTGTCATTCCTATTTGGATAAAAAGTAGTTTGTGTTTAAAAAAAGGAAAAGAAAAATGTTTTTCGCCAGTTCCCCTCACCTCCCGTCGTCGTGTTGCGAGGTGAGGAGAATGTTGCATCTTCGTAGACGTTGTCAAAAGTTTTTATTGTGTGATCCCTTCAGTTTTCATCAGCAAAGTTCTGCAAAGGGTGCGGTGTCAGCAAGAATAAATGTACTATGGTTCTTCTCTTGTTGTGCCGAAGTCTTGCCAGGCGACGCCATGGAGTCCATGGAATCAGAAAGTTTGTGGCTTACAAGTTTGGTGTGTTCGGCCATACGGATTGAGGTTTATGATTCGTTCATATGGATCTGATGAGCTTATGCTAGTGTTTTCTTTCGCTTTTTATTATTGCGATCCATTGTGACAGTTTTGCATAAGGTACACTGAACCCAAAGCCAGTTTTGCAAAGGTACAGTGAAGCAGATTTTAATTAAGTTCCACAGGGAAGTTAGAGAAAACAGAAGATGGAATAAAAACCGCAAAGGTGCGCTCATGTACATATATATGGTATCGGATTATAGACACACAATAACCAATTTGCCCAAAGGACTTATTGGATAAATGATGATCATCAGATAGAATTAATTAACTCCTATTACAACGTAAACGATTCGAGAGGGCGTCCCGATCGAGCTCGTATCCGGCCAATCTCTCTTCTTCTTGTTCTGAAATCATCATCCTCCTCGTTCCGATGACAGGCGGCGCTCACATGACGATGAGGCCCCCTTTTTTGTTGTTGTTTTATTTTCCTCGAAAAGAGAGAGTGAACCTGACAAGAAGAACAGCCGACGTGGGGGCGTACGAAAAAAAAAGAAGAAACGAAAAAACTCTCCTGCTCTTCCTGTTGTTGTCGTTGTACGTACGTAGTGTGTACAGCACCATGCAAGCGTGCTCTCATGGAGTGGAGTGGAGTGGAATTAATGGAGCTGGGGGAGAGTGGTTTATGCGATGGTGTAGGGCGGCGGCAGCGGCATGCCGACGACCTTGCCGCAGCGGAGGGCGTTGTCGGGCATGTTGTACTCGTCCCTGAGCGACCTGGCCGGCGAGGTGCAGCTCACATACAGCTGCTCGCCCAGGTAGTACCTCTCCCACAGATTGGACCTCAAGTTCCACATCCCGGCGTTGTCGAACGTTAGCATCACCGCCGTCCACGACCTCGGGTACACCTGGATGGTGTGCCGGCTCACCGTGTCCAGGAGGTTGTATGTCTTCCTGCTCTCCACCGACCATAGCCCCGGTCCCATGCTGCATCCATCCATGGTCCGGTCAGAAGACAGACCCGATCGATGATCCATGAGGCATGCATGCAGCTTAGCAGTTCCATGAAATTAGTTAGTAGTCTTACCCGGCGGCGAAGAAGGCGTAGCCGTCGAGGTGGAAGGTGTCGATGCTCTTCTCGGGGTTCTCGAACACAATCTCAATGTAGGTGCGGTGCTCGGTGGTGATGACGCTGGGGGCGACCTTGATGGGCGTGCCCTCCTTGGGCGGCGTGTCGGTGACGAGGTTGTACTCGAACACTCCCTTGGTGGCGTTGAAGTACTCGGCGAGCTTGAGCGGCGTCTCGGGGTCGGTGTGGGACACGCCGTTGAGGGCGTACCTCTCCTTGCCGTCGACCTTGCCGCGGCTGGGGGAGAGCTTGATGGTGCGGGTGATGTTGATCTGGCCGTAGTGGTAGGACCCCTGCGGGTTGGGCCTGGCGGCGCTGGCCGTCAGGTTCCAGCGGAAGGACCTCCACTGGTTGATGGACCAGGCCCATCCGTCCGGCGCGTCCGGCAGCTTGGCCGCCGGCGGGGTGTTGGACCCCTTGTAGCGAATCACGGCGGTGATGGTGCTGACCCCCTTGATGAAGCGGGTGGAGGCGATGAAGAAGTAGTCCCCGGGCTTCTGGTTGGCGGTGGTGAGGAAGGAGAGGCACTGGCCGATGTGGACGTCCATGGAGTCGTACTCGTTCTGCACGGTGTGGGAGCCCTCCATCTCCACCAGCTTGAGGACGTGGCCCTGGATGCGCACGTTGAGGGTGGTCTTGATGCCGACGTTGCAGACGCGGAAGCGGTACGTCTTGCCGGCCTCCACGTTGTACATGGGCGGGTTGGAGGCGTCCTTCTCGTTCTTGCCGTTGATGAGCAGCCCCGCGGGGCGGCCGATGCCCTTGCCGGTGTCGAGGTTCTTGGCCAGCACGGTGTGGTCCTTGGTGTACCAGTCGCCGACGAGGGCGCCGAAGTCGTCGGCCGGCGGGTCGAAGGGCACCGGGATGAGCGGGCGGCTGTGGATGCTGATGAGCCCGTAGGCCCCGGCGGCGCGCTGCATGCCGATGCTGGGGTAGTAGAAGAAGGTGCCGATCTGGTCCTTGAACTGCATCTTGTAGGTGAAGTTGGTGCCCGGCAGGATGGGGCACATGTCGCCCGGCATGCCGTCCTGCCACGAGCTCTTCCTCTGCTGGATCCCGTGCCTGCATGCACGCACGCAAACATGCAGACGCAATGCATGCATGCAGAATGATCGATCGGATACGGTCCTACTCTTCCATCTAGTCTAGTCTAGTCTAGTAACACAAGAGAAGAGAGAAGAAGAAGAAACGGAAGGCGTACCAGGTGAAGAGGAGCGGCTGGTCGAGCTGGTTGAAGACGTTGACGATGATGTTATTGTTGGAGGTGCAGTTGATGGTGGGGCCGGGGAACTCGCCGTTGATGAGGATCATCTTCTGGGGCGTGCCCATGGGGGACTTGGTCCCGTACGCCACCTTCCAGTCGAAGAAGAGGTAGGGGTCCTCGGCGCGCACCGCCACGGCGAGCAGCGCCAGCGCCAGCGCCAGCACCGCGGCGCGCATCTTGGGCCCGGCTGTCATCGTCCCCTCGTCTCTCCGGCTCCTCCTGCGTGTACGGATGGATTCGCTCCCTCTCCGGCTGGTCGGCGGATCGATCAACGCGACGGCGGGCGCATGCGGCGGTGGAGATGGGAGGGGACGGGGGGAGGCACAGGAGGCCGAGGAGGCCCGCGGCTTATATGTGTCCAGGCGCCATGGCTGCGTGCGGTTGGTTTCTTCCAGCGCCCGCAACGCCCGCGCGTCCGCTCGCCGATCTATCGGGCTCCACCGCCTGCGGTCGGTCTCCCTCTATTCTTGACCTGTTCCTCCATGCATGCCCCTCCCCCTGCGTGGCCGTGGCGTACTGCCATGCCATCGCTCGGTGTCTCGGCCGGTGACAGCCAAGTACTCTACTTTGCCGTTGGTGCCACCATGATGATCCTAACCGATGCTAAGTTCCAGGTCGATCCTAGACACTATCTACTCAACTTCCTATCTGGCCTACCCGATACTTTGGGTCCATCCCAACAATACTGCGCGTCCCTGTGATCTTAACGTTCAGGATCACATTGTACGGGAATCGTTTTCCCATTTTTGTCAGCTGTACGGCCGGGGATCGTGTTACAAAACGCAACCTTGATTTTTTTTGCCCCCACGAAATCATCAGTTGGTTAAGGGCAACATTTGGCAAAGATTACCCCGAACCCTCTTCGGGTGGTGGCAATTGACGCAAAGCATATGCGTCATTTGTTATCGCCAGACAGTTTTACTGGATCTTCTCCTATCAAAGGAAATATGGGAGGTTGTTTCTACGTGTTATTATCTGATTTTTATCACGTATTCTCGCCAATCATATCATGTATTTTTACATGTATTCTTTTCTTACGAAACAATATTCGATCTATTCATCCTCAATCATGACAGTACAACAAACGCTAGAAATAATAAAAGTTACACTCAGATTCATAGACCAATTTTGGGACGGAGAGAGTACTACAAGGCCGAAGGCGCACCACTGTCATCCCCCCTCATCCCTCTCACCAGAGCTGGCAAAAGGGAAGTCATCATGCTAAGACCCCTTAGGACCAACGCATCAGAACAGCAACCGTCGCCGATTAGGAGCAGCGTAGATCAGAAGGATCCAACCTAAAGACACACGAATGTAGACGAACAACGAATAGATCCGACCAAATCCACCTAAGTCACACACCCACCGATAATGCTAGATGCATCGGGAGAGGGGCTAGACGGAGAGAACCTTATTCCATCTGCTGGGAGCCGCCGCCGTCTCGCCTTCCTGAGTAGGACACAAATCATAACAAAACTCAAAATCACATCTAAAAACAGAGTCGTCCTACCGGCAAGGGCCGGAATCCACCGCACCCCCATGACCCTAAGGCCACCGAGACGAGGCGGACCGGCGGCGGCGGGGAACCCTAATTTTTTTAGGGGAGGAGGAGGCGGCTCCGATTGAGCTGGTCGTAGAACTCGAATTGCGGCTTACCACATTTTTACCTGTTTTTAAAAATAAATATCCTTTGAACAGATGTTTGAACGTTTTCACCATTTTGTTTCTCAAGTCGAGACCTCCAAAACTAGGCCCCATATTCATATTTCTCAACATACCTTTTTCTTTGACGTAACTTGTAGTCTTGTATTAACAAATATAACAAACTTGTGCGCCTCACGGTCACGTACATGTGCTTCATGGAGTAACATACTTGCACTCCTCAAAGGGTAGAAGTACTAACATGTAGTGCAGCTTGTACTCTTCACCCGTAAAAAAAGACCCTAATAAGTGGCACCACGTGTGGCACGAACACATGGCAAATTCAAACGTTTTTTTATGACAAGTTTAGTGGCATGAGGATGGTAATTGTAGTTCTGAAGCATGGCAATTTTTTTTTCAGATAGCAAGTTTCAGTTTTTCTTTTTCTTTTCAGATGGCAATTTTAGTTGTAAAAAGCATCAGGGCCGGGTTGCTTCATGTCATATATGTGACACTTATAATTTGGAGGGAAAAAAATACTTGTACACTTCACAATACAACTTGTGCTTTCAGCACAACACAGAATGTACTCCCCCACTAGAATCTATACTCCCTGCGTAAGCACATCTGTGATCCCATCATGCAGCGTGTACTCTATAAAGTAACCCAACTTGTACTCCTCGCAACGTAGTTGTTGTTGGGGATCGTTACAGAAATTAATTTTTTTCTGCGCATCACCAAGATCAATTTATGGAGAAATAAGCAACGAGAGAGGGGGGGAGTGCATCTTCATATCCTTGAAGATCGCGACACAGAAGCGTTACAAGAACACGGATGAGGGAGTCGTACTCGTGGCGATTCAGATCGCGGTTGATTTCGATCCAAGCGCCGAACAACGGCGCCTCCGCGTTCAACGCACGTGCAGCCCGATGACGTCTCCCACGCCTTGATCCAGTAAGGAGAGAGGGAGAGGTTGAGGAAGACAACTCCAGCAGCAGCACGACGGCGTGGTGGTGTTGGAGCAGTGTGGTACTCCAGCAGGGCTTCGCCAAGCGTCGCGGGAGAAGGAGGAGGTGTTGGGGAGGGGGAGGGTTGCGCCTTGGATGTGGTGCGGCTGCCCTCCCCCCCCCCCCCCCCCCCCCCCTTCTATTTATAGGGGCAAGGGAAAGGGGGGCCGGCCTCCTCCAGATGGATCTAGAGGGGGGCGGCCAAGGGGGGAGGCTTGCCCCCCAAACCAAGGGGGGCGCCCCCTTTAGGGTTTCCCCCCCCCCCCCCAACCCTAGGCGCATGGGCCCTAGGGGGGTTTGGCGCCCAGCCCACCTAGGGGCTGGTTCCCCTCCATATTCAGCCCATAAGGCCCTCCGGGGCAGGTGGACCCTCCCGATGGACCCACGGAACCCTTTCGGTGGTCCCGGTACAATACCGATAGACCCCCGAACACTTCCGGCGACCGAATGAGGACTTCCCATGTATAAATCTTTATCTCCGGACCATTCCGGAATTCCTCGTGACGTCCGGGACTCCGAACAACATTCGGTAACCACGTAAAAACTTTCCCTATAACCCTAGCGTCATCGAACCTTAAGTGTGTAGACCCTACGGGTTCGGGAGTCATGTAGACATGACCGAGACATCTCTCTGGCCAATAACCAACAACGGGATCTGGATACCTATGTTGACTCCCACATGCTCCACGATGATCTCATCGGATGAACCACGATGTCGAGGATTCAATCAACCCCGTATACAATTCCCTTTGTCAATCGGTGTGTTACTTGCCCGAGATTCGATCGTGGTATCCCGATACCTCGTTCAATCTCGTTACCGGCACGTCACTTTACTCGTTCCGTAATGCATGATCCCGTGACTAACTGCTTAGACACATTGAGCTCATTATGATGATGCATTACCGAGTGGGCCCAGAGATACCTCTCCGTCATACGGAGTGACAAATCCCAGTCTCGATTCGTGCCACCCAACAGACACTTTCGGAGATACCCGTAGTGCACCTTTATAGCCACCCAGTTACGTTGTGACGTTTGGCACACCCAAAGCATTCCTACTGTATCTGGGAGTTGCACAATCTCATGGTCTAAGGAAATGATACTTGACATTAGAAAAGCTTTAGCAGATGAACTACACGATCTTGTGCTATGCTTAGGATTGGGTCTTGTCCATCACATCATTCTCCTAATGATGTGATCCCGTTATCAATGACATCCAATGTCCATGGTTAGGAAACCGTAACCATCTATTGATCAACGAGCTAGTCAATTAGAGGCTCACTAGGGACATGTTGTGGTCTATGTATTCACACATGTATTACGATTTCCGGATAACACAATTATAGCATGAACAATAGACAATTATCATGAACAAGGAAATATAATAATAACCATTTTATTATTGCCTCTAGGGCATATTTCCAACAGTTGTATTTAGCCCTCGCAAAGAAATGTAGTTGTACTTAAAAATCAAGAAAAAAGAAAACCAAGAAAGATGGAAAACCGAAGGAAAACCAGCAAACCCCCAAAAGCAGAAGAACAAGTCTAAGCAAAAAAGCAGAAAAATAAACCTAGATAATACCGAGCAAAACCAAACTATTGGTTATAAACTTTCTATCTAGTTTGTGTGTAAGTTAGTTTTTTTTTCGAGAGAGAAACTTTTGATTGATTTATAATCAATCATGCCAATACAACAAACTGGAGGTAAAAAAATTATAACCAGGTCTATAGGCCACCTAGCAACGACTACAAGCACTAAGCTAGCCGAAGGCGCACCACCATCACCGCCCCTCCCACACCGGAGGCAGGCAAACTTTCTTGTAGTCGACAGCCAGGAAGCCGTCATGCTAAGGCCCCATGGGACCTGCGCACCAGAGCAATAACCATCACCGATGAAGAAAGTCATAGATCGAAAGGATCAAACCAATAAACATCCAAATAAAAATTGGATCCAAACAGATCCACCGAAGACCAACACCGATCGAATCCTGCGAGACCCGACAGAGACACACCTTTACACGCCCTCTGACGACGCTAGGCGCACCGCCAAGACGGAGGTCGAACATGGGAGACATTATTCCTACCGAGAGGCATCACCACCACCACATAGCCCCAACCAAGACACTGGACCTAACAAAATCGAGAGCGGGTCCCTCCTACCGTCCGGGGAGGGGGGGGGGTCTTTTCAGGGAGAGTAGGAAATACACGAGCCCTATGTTCTTAGCTATTCGTCACTCCGTTCAACGTCTGGTGCACAAGGGAAAAGATAGAACGCGGATTGGAATTCTATCCATATTTTGAAGTTTCGTTATGCTTCAAGAATAAAGAGAGAATAATTTAGTGTCACCCTACCGTTGAAAATGTGAATGTAATTGAGCGGACATACTGATTTTGGCTCTCAAATAATAAGTGACACACGTGTGACACGAAGTAACACCACCCTTACGTTTTTACAACTAAAATTTTCATCTAAAAAAACGAAACCCCAAAAAACTGAAACTTGCCATACAATAGAAAGTTTCCATGCTTCGCAACTAAACTTGCCATCAAAAAATATCATGACGGAATTGCTTCGTGCCATACACATGTGGCACTTATCAGAGTCCCAATAATTTGGCACGAGTACAGGTTCCAAATAAGCTAAAACCGAAAGCACACGATATGGTATGTTTATGTGTTATGTATCATATATCTTGTGTGGCATGTGCGGTTATTTTCTTCTTGGCAGCCCATGCTCAAACCCTGGTTCCGCTCCTCGAGCGTTTCCCGTCGACACTCAGGAGTGCATGGATGAGGCAACGTTTCCGTCAATAAAGGAGTGTGTGGATGACTTTGTCTGGTTTTCAATAGAATAGACTGTCGTGTGAGTACGTGTGTGTGATGGTGTGGGTGGGTACTATCACATGCTCGTACGGTCATGCCCGTGTAAATTGGGCAACGAGCACTCCTAGTTGCGTGGTCGTGCGATGGCATCCTGTTTCTTTATGCTCCAGGGTGACACTGTTTTCTTTTCTCAAAGATCAGTATGGACTAATAAAATATACATTATCTGAAGGCACATTACGAAGTACCAGCAGGTCAAACACTCCTACGTGCAATGCAATAAAATAAAGATTCGAAGGGAGCAATAGACCACAAACGTCAGAGCTTAGGTATCAATCAACCAAGACTTAAGCAAAAACTACTGAATCCCATAACACGGTTGATTAGCAGCGGCTGCAGGGTTATACAGCTCGTGGTAAGTTCAATACAGACGAGCAGTACAAGCATCAGGATCAAGTGCTTCTGCTTCAGCAATGTACAAAAGAGAGAGACATAGCTATACTGGGTTTGCTGGCCTAGACATTTGCAAAGGAGAGAGACCACGAAAAAGGTTTTGCCAAAGGTCCACCTCGCAAGCGCAAGAAACATCCGGTTTGTTAATACTTTCTTCTTCATCATCATCCCACGAGAATCAAAGATGAAAAGGGGGCACTGTAGATTAGTGTTTTAGAGCGACGGGAGGGCCGTCCGTCACTTGTGGACAGACAGCTCGTGCAGATGCGCGATGTCGGCGTTGGAGAAATGGCTGGTGCCGCAGATCTTCTCCAGAGGATCTTTGCAGCACCTCTGGAGCTCCAGGTACCTGTCCAGGTTGAACTTCTGCCTCTGGATCAACTTCCTCTGCCGGGACTGGAACATCCTCTCCATGAAGTCCCGGTATGTCGGGTCCCTTGATGTGATGAGGAAGTAGGCGTACCCGACGACCAGGCCCGTCGCAGTTGTGAAGAATGTGATGGGCTCCATGACGTCCCACGAGAACTCCCAGAAGGTGAGCCTGAAGAAGAGCCCGACCTGCGTGATCAGGAACCCTAGCCCAGACCAGAGGATACGCCGGACTTGCTTGTGTGCGAGCTTGCTGATATCTTCCAAATGTGTCTGGAGTTGCTTGAGCTCTTCCTTTCTTGGGTCATCCTCAGGTGTCAGTGCAAGGGGCATAGCTTTTCTTACAAGATCCACAATCTGTATGCAACAAGCAAAGCATCAGTCTCTGCCAATATTAAAATATCAGCCGACGTTCCACTACTTCTACCAATGCAAAGTACCAGCTGTTGCTACTACTTCCAATGTTAAGTGTCGGCTAATGTCACGCTACTACTATAGACCTTCAAGTCAGACCCCAAGAAATCTCAGCATATACGTACTGGTGAAGACTAAATTTAGAGTTGTTATAAAATAATGACAGCAAAATTGTAGTACAACAGATGAGTTGCCCAAGTAATAAACGTTTAGAAAGTAGAAACTATGAAACCAAATATAAACAAAATAAATGTCTGAGAAGAACAGTGCTCTCTTGCAAGATCCACAATCTGTATGCAACAAGAAAAGCATCAGCGTCTGCTAATATAAAATATCAGCCTATGTTCCACTACTACTACCCATGTAAAGTACCAGTTGCTGCTACAGCCAATGTTAAATGCCAGCTAATTTCATGTTGCTGCGATAGACCTAAAGCCTTCAAATCGCCGCAAGAAATCTCAGCATATGTATTTGATGAAGACTAAATTTAGAGTTCTAGAATAATGACAACAAAACTGTAGCCAAACATAAATACATGAGAGCTGCCAAACTAAACATTTATTTAGAAAGTAGACATTATGGAACCAAATCAATTAAAAATGTCTGAGAAAGACATCACTCTCTTTTTGTGTAACTAAGCTTTTGCCTCATAATTTGATAACTGATCACATGCAACGCCATCAAACCAACCCGAGGAAACTTTCTGTTTTGCCCACCTGGCAACAATTGTTTACAGATGTTCAGCATGTGACACAAGGAGGTTTCTTCACTAAGGAAAGTATGTCCAAGAAAAGCGAAAGCTACAATATACAGTAATCAGGTAACACGATTATGAATTACTTCAACAGATAATGTAATTCCAAAAACCGCCAACCTTTAGGCAAGTCACATTGTTTGTCACCGACAGAAGGATCGTGCTATCAAACGACAAACTTTATGCATGGTGGACTGGTAGTTAAGTACGCTAACGAACCACTAGATAACAAGATAGGCACCCTGCACAACAAGCCACCCATCTATCTAGACTGAAACAAGAAAAAAAACCGGATTCCACACGGCAAATGACCCATCCTGTATGACAAGAAAGGACGTAGGAAAGCAAGCTAGAGGAGAAGGTATCGATTGCTTTATCACCCACTGAATCGGAAGAGTTCTTCCCCATGGAAGAAAACGGAGATAACTTTTGCACTGGTGCGTCCGGCGTGCGCACTCAGGAGGAGCACGCAGTGAGCCACCCACCACTTGGAGCCGCGTCCTGAAGCAACCGGACGGCTTTTCTGTGCCACGGAAAAGTGCATCGCTTCTGGTTCTGTTCCACAGGCTAACCAGTCTGGCCATGGTCGCCATCCTCCGGCCGCACCATGTTTGGGCAGTTCCAAAGCTCCAATCCGCTAACGAGGTCGAACAGAGTATAACAAAGTGGGCGATGAATTCAAGTGTTGCGCGCAATTTGGACGAGTGAAACTGAGGGACCAATGATGGGGATTTGACGAATAAACAACGTGCCAGACCCTGGACATTGGACCACCGATTCGACAAGTGCACCTGTAGACCTGTACTTTGAGGAAATCTACCGAACAGCTGATGGTCACCATCGGAGAGAGGAACGCGCCGATCGATCAGTACTAGGACCCTCACGAGTCACGCGCACAATGGCCTGAATCAAGCGGGTACCTCCGGCTCCCGGGCCCGAACCAGGGAGCGCGCGATGATATTCGTGAATGTATCTCCCTAGGATGCATCGTAGATGGCTCAGAAATTTCAGAAACGTCAGAGGATGATGCAGAGCACGGGCCGAACACAAACGTCGCCGAACCAAACCGCGAACAGAAAATGGCAAAGCCGAAGGAATAGTACTACTAGTAATTTTTCGTGAAAAACGTCATGGATGATGCAGAGGTGGTGGGGGGAGGGAGGAGCGGCAATGCGGGGCGGAGCAGACCTTGTCGGGCTGGAGGTAGACCTTGTCGCGGAAGAGGAGCACGACGCCGGCCTCGTCGAGCGCGCCGGCGAGCGCGGTGGCCTCGGCGCGGGTGCGGGCGGCGCCGGCCTCCTCGCACTTGCGCAGCAACTCCGCGTAGGGGATCACCTCGCCGTCCCCGAGCCGCCGCTTGAGCGCCTCGACGTTGGCCATCCGCATGAGCCGCCTCGCCTCCTCCGCCGTCACCTCGGCCTCCGGGTCCCTCCCCGCGGCCGCCTCCGCCGCCGGCAGCGACGCGAAGCCGAACCGCTGCTGGAAGAGGCCGCACGGCGTCTGCGGCGGCGGGGGCAGCCTGCACACCACGGAGGCGACGGCGGCCCGCGCGCGCGGCGGCGCGCAGGCCGGGGCGCCCGCGCCGGCGGCGGCGCGGAGGAGCGGGCGGGAGAAGCGCCACATTGACATGGGTCCGCGCGGGGGTGCGTGCGTGCGTGCGCGAGGCGCGGGCGGGTTGGAGGGGGGGGAGGGAGGGTGGCGGAGGGAGATATGGGGGGAGGCGGTCAAAGCGGGGGCGGGAAGTGTGGCGGGGAGGGCAGAGAAGGCAGGGGAGGGCGAGCCGGGAAAGGCTCGGGCGAAGGAGGAGGGAGACGGCTCCGCGTGGGGGTTTTTGCCTCTACGGTGTGTTTTCTGCGGCAGTGGGATTCCTTTTTCTCGCTTGGTTTTCTTGGCGATGTATGGCGGGCCGCGTGTTTCCGGGTGGTTTCCTTGCCGTGCGCGGAGGCGATCGCAGTCGCAGGGTAGGAAATAATGCGCGGTTGATATTTGGAAGGAAACAGCTGTGGCATGGCGGAGGAAGACGCTGCGCGTGCTCGCAGTTACTGCCCGCTTTTACCACCTTTCCATTTTCACTCGAACAATGCAGAGTATGCCATAAAACCATGCCTCAAAAAAACACGCATTTCCCCTGCCAAGTATACATTAAGTTATTCATTGGCGAAAAAAAGGTATAGATTGATAAGTTGATAAACATTTGGAGATGTTTTATGGTGGGAGCCTTAATAACTTGGGGAAAATGCCCACACATTTTCCCCGCGAGAAGAAGAATAAAATACCACACATTTTGAGGAGTGTTTTCGACAGGAATTTGAACTTTATTTTCTTCCGTCGAAGACAATTAAGATTTCGACAATTACCCATTCACTTTTGAATCATAGCCAGCATTGCTCTCTTCCCAAATCCGAGCGCAAGGATTCAATCTTAAAAAGTAGAGTCGGTGACGTCTGAGCAGAAAACATTCTAAAAGGTAGCGTGTGGGAAGGGGATCTCTTTTAGCAACGGATAACGGAAAAAAACGTACGATGACAAATCTAGCGCTTGGCCTCGACGATACCGACAACTGACGATAGCTCCGGGATTTGAGGAGGATGGAGATGATCCCTGGTCAACACGCCACATCGAAAGATTATTCATTGACCCACAACATACTTCCTCGGCTATAGTTCTTCAAATTCGGCAGAGGTTAGCGATGTCGATGACAGATGTAGGATTTCCTAATGACTCCAATGTGAATTTCTTTTCTTGTGTGTGTGTGTGTTGGGAAGGGGGTGGTTCTAGAAAGTTCTATTTACACATGTTCTCTCTCAGCTTTCCAGGTGGATTCACATGCATGCTTTGTGTTCGCTCTGATCGTGATTAAGGAAACACATGATAACCTAAAAAAATCATGTATAACAAGATTATTGCTAGGAATATATTAAGTTGTTCATTCATGGAAAAACCTATATATTAATTTATTAAACATTTGGAGGTGTTTTCAGGTGGGAGTCTTAATAGCTTATGGAAATTACCACACATTTCCGAAGCAGGAACGAGAAGAAAATACCACACATTAACCAGGAGAGCTTTCAAAAAGAATTTAAACTTCATTTTCTTCCGCTTAAGACAAGCAAGCTTTCGACTAATACCCTTTCACTTTTCAACCATAGCTTATCAGAGCATTGCTCTCTCTCTCTCTCTCTCTCTCTCTCTCTCTACCAATCCGTGCGCAAGGATTCAGCCTTAAAAAGTAGAGTCGGTGACGTCTGAGCACATAACATTCTAAATGGTAGCGTGTGGGAAGGTGTTCTCTTTTAGCCACGGATAATGGATCAAAACATACGACGACAGATCTCCGCTTGGCCTCGATGATACCGACAACTGACGATGGCTCCAGGATTTGAGAAGGATGGAGATGATCCCTGGTCAACACGCCACATCAATAAAGGTTCTCCATTGACCCACAACATACATACCGAGCTATAGTCCTCTGAATCCGGCGGAGGTTAGCAATGTCGATGACAGTTGTGGGATTTCCTAATGACTCCAATGTAAATTTCTTTCCTTGTGTGTGTGTGTTGGGAAGAGGGGAGGGGGGGTTCTGGAAAGTTCTATCTACACATGTTCTCTCTCAACTTTTCAGGTCGGTTCACATGCATGCTTTGTGTTCGCTGTGATCGTGATTAAGGAAACACATGATAACCTAAAAACGAAAATCATGTATAACAAGATTATTGGCAGGAATATATTAACTTGTTCATTCGCGGGAAAAGCTATATATGAAGTTACTAAACAATTGGAGGTGTTTTAAGGTGGGAGTCTTAATAACTTATGGAAAGTACCACACATTTCCCATGCAAGAAGAAGAAAATACCACACATTTACTAGAGAGTTTTCAAAAAGAATTTGAACTTCATTTCATTCCATGGAAGACAAGTAAGCTTTCGACCAATACCCTTACACTTTTGAACCATAGCCTGTCAGAACATTGCTCTCTTCCCCAATCCGAGCGCAGTGATTCAACCTTAAAAATTAGAGTCGGTGATATTTGAGCACAAAACATTATAAACGGTAGCGTGTGGGAAGGGGTTCTCTTTTAGCAA
Organism: Triticum urartu; assembly: GCF_003073215.2. Lineage (NCBI taxonomy): Eukaryota > Viridiplantae > Streptophyta > Magnoliopsida > Poales > Poaceae > Triticum > Triticum urartu. The sequence goes on from NC_053024.1 coordinate 585,886,254, forward strand.
CGGATAACGAATAAGAAATGAACGACGACAGATCTAGCGCTTGGCCTCGACAATACCGACAACTGACGATAGCTCCGGGATTTGAGGAGGATGGAGATGATCCCTGGTCAACACGCCACATCGAAAGGTTCTTCATTGACCAACAACATACTTCCTCGGCTATAGTTCTTCGAATTCGGCAGAGGTTAGCGATGTTGATGACAGATGTAGGATTGCCTAACAACTCCAATGTAAATTTCTTTTCTTGTGTGTGTGTTGGAAGGGGGTGGTTCTGGAAAGTTCTATCTACACATGTTCTCTCTCAACTTTCGAGGTGGGTTCACATACATGCGTTGTGTTCGCTCTGATCGTGATTAAGGAAACACATGATAACCTAAAAACAAAAATCATGTATAACAAGATTATTGCCAGAAATATATTAAGTTGTTCATTCACTGAAAAAGCTATATACTATTAATTTATTAAACAGTTGGAGGTGTTTTAAGGTGGGAGTCTTAATAACTGAAATTACCACACATTTCCTATGCAAGAAGAACAAAATACCACATATTTACTGGAGAGTTTTCAGAAAGAATTTGAAATTCATTTTCTTCCATTGAAGACAAGTAAGCTTTCGACCAATACCCTTACACTTTTGAACCATAGCCCATCAGAACGTTGCTCTCTCTCTCTCTCCCTACCAATCTGTGCACAAGGATTTAACCTTAAAAAGTAGAGTCGGTGATGTCTGAGCACAGAACATTCTAAAAGGTAGCGTGTGGGAAGGGGTTCTCTTTTAGCAACGGATAACAGATAAAAATGTACAACGAAAGATCTAGTGCTTGGCCTCGATGATACCGACAACTCACGATAGCTCCGAGATTTGAGGAGGATGCGGATGATCCCTAGTCAACATGCCACATCGATAAAGGTTCTTCACTGACCCACAACATATTTCCTGGGATATAGTTCTCCGAATTCGGCAAATGTTAGCGATGTCGATGACAGATGTAAGATTTCCTAACGACTCCAATGTAAATTTCTTTTCTTGTGTGTGTGTGTGTTGGAAGGGGGTGGTTCTAGAAAGTGTTGTCTACACATGTTGTCTCTCAACTTTCGAGGTGGGTTCACATACATGCGTTGTGTTTGCTTTGATCATGATTAAGGAAACACATGATAACCTAAAAACGAAAATCATGTATAACAAGGTTATTGACAGAAATATATTAAGTTGTTCATTCATGGAAAAAGCTATATACTATTAATTTATTAAACATTTGGAGGTGCTTTAAGGTGGGAGTCTTAATAACTGAAATTACCACACATTTCTCATGCAAGAAGAAGAAAATACCACACATTTACTAGAGAGTTTTCAGAAAGAATTTGAACTTCATTTTCTTCCGTTGAAGACAAGTAAGCTTTCGACCAATATCCTTACACTTTTGAACCATAGCCTATCAGAACGTTGCTCTCTCTCTCTCTCTCTCCCTACCAATCTGTGCGCAAGGATTCAACCTTAAAAAGTAGAGTCTGTGACGTCTGAGCACATAACATTCTAAACGGTAGCGTGTGGGAAATGGTTCTCTTTTAGCCACGGATAATGGATCGAAACATACGACGACAGATCTCCGCTTGGCCTCGACGATACCGACAACTGATGATGGCTCCGGGATTTGAGAAGGATGGAGATGATCCATGGTCAACACGCATCATCGATAAAGGTTCTTAATTGACCCACGACATACAGCCCGAGCTATAGTTCTCCGAATTCGGCGGACGTTTAGCGATGTCGATGACAGTTGTGGGATTTCCTAAAGACTCAAATGTAAATTCCTTTTTCTTGTGTGTGTGTGGGTGTGTTGGGAAGGGGAGGGGGATCTGGAAAGTTCTGTCTACACATGTTTTTTCTCAACTTTTCCTGTTGATTCACATCCATGTGTTGTATTCGCTCTGATCGTGATTAATGAAACACATGATAACCTAAAAATAAAAATCATGTATAACAAGATTATTGCCGGCAATATATTAACTTGTTAATTCTCTAAAAAGGCATATATTAAGTAATTAAACATTTGGAGGTGTTTTAAGGGAAGTCTTAATAACTTATGGAAAGTACCACATATTTCCCATGCTAGAAGAAGAAGAGAATACCACACATTTACTAGGAGAGTTTTCAAGAACTTCATTTTCTTCCGTTGAAGACAAGTAATCATTCGACCAATATCCATTCACTTTTGAACATTGCTCTCTCCCCCAATCCGTGTGCAAGGATTTGACCTTGAAAAGTAGAATTGGTGATGTCAGAGCACAAAACATTCTAAACAGTAGCGTGCAGGAAGGGGTTCTCTTTTAGCAACAGATAACAGACCAAAATGTGCGACGATAGGTCTACGCTTGGCCTCGGCGATACCGGCAACTGACGATGGCTCCGAGATTTGAGGAGGATGGAGATGATCCCTAGTCAACACGCCACATCGATAAAGTTTCTTCGTTGACCCACAACATACATCCCGGGCTATAGTTCTTTGAATTCGGCGGAGGTTAGCGATGTTGATGACAGTCGTATGATTTCCTAACGACTCCAATGTAAACTTCCTTTCTTGTGTGTGTGTGTGTCTTAGGAAGGGGGAGGGGGTTCTGGAAAGTTGTATCTACACATATTCTCTCTAAACTTTCAAGGTCGGTTCACATGCATGCGTTGTATTCTATCTGGTCATGATTGATTAAACACATGATAACTAAAAACGAAAATCATGTATAACAAGATTATTGCCAGGAATATATTAAGTTGTTCGTTCGCGGAAAAATGATGTATTAAGTTATTAAACATTTGGAGGTGTTTTAAGGTGGGAGTCTTATTAACCTATGGAAAGTACCACACATATCCCATCCAAGAACAACAAGAAGAAAATACCACATATTTACTAGGAGATTTTTCAAAATGAATTTGAACTTCATTTTCTTCTGTCAAAGACAAGTAAGCTTTCGACCAATACCCTTTCACTTTTGAACCACAACATATCAGAATATTGCTCTCTCTCTCTCTACCAATCCATGTGCGAGGATTCAACCTTAAAAAGTAGAGTCGGTGATGTGTGAGCACAAAACATTCTAAACGGTAGCGTGTGGGAAGGGGTTCTCTTTTAGCTCGGATAATGGATCAAAATGTACGATGACAGATCGACGCTTGGCCTCGACGATACCGACAACCGACGATGGCTCCGGGATTTTAGGAGGATGGAGATGATCCATAGTCAACACGCCACATCGATAAAGGTTCTTTGCTGACCCAAAACATACATCCCGTGCTATAGTTCTCCGAATTCGTCTGAGATTAGCTATGTCGATGGCAGTTGTAGGATTTCTTAACGACTCCAATGTAAATTTCTTTTGTTTTCTTGCGCGTGTGTGTGTATGTGGGGAAAGGGGGAGGTGGTTATGGAAAGTTCTATCTACACACATTCTCTCTCAACTTTCCAGGTTGGTTCACATGCATGCGTTGTATTCACTCTGATCATGATTAATGAAACACATGATAACCTAAAAACGAAAATCATATAAAATAAATTTATTGCTAGGAATATATTAAGTTGTTCATTCATGAAAAAGGTATATATTAAGGTATTACACATTTGGAGGTGTTTTAAGGTGGGTGTCTTAATAACTTATGAAAAGTACCACACATTACCCATGAAATAAGAAGAAGAAAATACCACACATTTACTAGGAGTGTTTTTAAAAAGAATTTGAACTTCATTTTGTTCCGTCAAAAATAAGTAAGCTTTCTACCAATACCCTTTAACTTTTGAACCATAGCCTAGAAGAATATTGCTCTCTCTCTCCCCCCTCCCCCCTCTCTCTCTACCAATTGATGCGCAGGGATTCAACCTTAAAAGTAGAGTCGGTGACGTCTAAGCACAAAATATTTTAAACGGTAGCGTGTGGGAAGGGGATCTCTTTTAGCCACAGATAATGGATCAAAGAGTACGATGACAGATAAGCGCTTGGCCTCGTTGATACCGGCAACTGACTATGGCTCCAAGATCTGAAGAGGATGGCGATGAACCCTGGTCAACGCGCCACATCGATAAAGTTTCTTTGTTGCCCCTGAACATACATCCCTGGGCTATTGTTCTCCGAATTCGGCGGAGGTTAATGATGTTGATGATAGTTGTGGGATTCCCTAATGAATCCATTGTAAATTTATTTTCTTGTGTGTGTGGGGGGGGGGTGTTGGGAAGGGGGAGGGGGTTGTGGAAAGTTCTATCTACACATGCTCTCTCTATACTTTTCCTGCCGGTTCACATCCATGTGATGTATTCGCTCTGATCGTGATTAATGGAACACATGATAACCTAAAAACAAAAATCGTGTATAACAAGATTATTGTCAGAATATATTAAGTTGTTCATTCGCTAAAAAGGTATAAATTAAGTTATTAAACATTTGGAGGTGTTTTAAGGGGGGAGTCTTAATAACATACAGAAAGTACCACACATTTCCCATGCAAGAAGAAGAAGAAAATACCACACATTTTACTAGGATAGTTTTCAAAAAGAATTTGAACTTCATTTTCTTCCGTTGAAGACAAGTAAGCACTCGACCAATACCCATTCACTTTTGAACCATACCCTATCAGAACATTGCTCTCTCCCCCAATCCGCGCGCAAGAATTTAACCTTAAAAAGTAGAGTTGGTGATGTTGGAGCACAAAACATTCCAAACAGTAGCGTGTGGGAAGGGCTACTCTTTTAGCAACAGATAACGGATTAAATTTACGACGACAAATCCGCGCTTGGCCTCGATGATACCGACAATTGACGATGGCTCCGGGATTTGAGGAGGATATAGATCATCCCTGGTCAACACGCCACATCGATAAAGGTTCTTCGTTGATCCACAACATACATCTCTGGCTATAGTTCTCTGAATTCTGCGAATGTTAACAATGTCGATGACAGTTGTAGGATTCCCTAACGACACCAATGTAAATTTATTTTCTTGTGTGTGTGGGTGTGTTGGGAAGGGGGAGGGTGATATGTCTCCAACGTATCTCTAATTTTTTATTGTTCCATGCTATTATATTATCAACCTTGGATGTTTTATATGCATTTATATGCTATTTTATATGATTTTTAGGACTAACCTATTAACCTAGAGCCCAGTGCCAGTTTCTGTTTTTCCTTGTTTTAGAGTATCGCAAAAAAGGAAAATCAAACAGAGTCCAATTGACCTGAAACTTCACGGAACTTATTTTTGGATCAGAAGAAGCCCAAAAGACTTGGAGTGCACGTCAGGGGATCAACGAGGAAGCCACGAGGCAGGGGGCGCCCTCCACCCTCGTGGGCCCCTCGTGCCCCCCCTGACGTACTTCTTCCGCCTATATATCTCTATATACCCTAAAAACATCAGGGAGCACAATAGATCAGGAGTTCCATCGCCAGAAGCCTCCGTAGCCACCGAAAACCAATCTAGACCCGTTCCGGCACCCTGCCAGAGGGGGCAATCCCTCTCCGGTGGCCATCTTCATCATCCCGGTGCTCTCCATGACGAGGCAGGAGTAGTTCTCCCTCGGGGCTGAGGGTATGTACCAATACCTATGTGTTTGATCTCTCTCTCTCTCTCGTGTTCTTGAGGTGATACGATCTTGATGTATCGCGAGCTTTGCTATTATATTTGGATCCTATGATGTTTCTTCTCCCCTCTACTATCTTGTAATGGATTGAGTTTCCCCTTTGAAGTTATCTTATCGGATTGAGTCTTTAAAGATTTGAGAACACTTGATGTATGTCTTGCCATGCGTAACTGTGGTGACAATGGGATACCAAATGATTCACTTGATGTATGTTTTGGTGATCAACTTGCAGGTTCCGCCCATGAACCTATACATAGGGGTTGGCACATGTTTTCGTCGTGATTCTCCGGTAGAAACTTTAGGGCACTCTTTGAGGTTCTATGTGTTGGTTGAATAGATGAATCTGAGATTGTGTGATGCATATCGTATAATCATACCCACGGATACTTGAGGTGACATTGGAGTATCTAGGTGACATTAGGGTTTTGGTTGATTTGTGTCTTAAGGTGTTATTCTAGTACGAACTCTAGGGCTGTTTGTGACACTTATAGGAATAGCCCAACGGATTGATTGGAAAGAATAACTTTGAGGTGGTTTCGTACCCTACCATAATCTCTTCGTTTGTTCTCCGCTATTAGTGACTTTGGAGTGACTCTTTGTTGCATGTTGAGGGATAGTTATGTGATCCAATTATGTTATTATTGTTGAGGGAACTTGCACTAGCGAAAGTATGAACCCTAGGCCTTGTTTCAACGCATTGCAATACCGTTTACGCTCACTTCTATCATTAGTTACCTTGTTGTTTTTATATTTTCAGATTACAAAAACTATTATCTACCATCCATATACCACTTGTATCACCATCTCTTCGCCGAACTAGTGCACCTATACAATTTACCATTGTATTGGGTGTGTTGGGGACACAAGAGACTCTTGTTATTTGGTTGCAGGGTTGCTTGAGAGAGACCATCTTTGTCCTACGCCTCCTACGGATTGATAAACCTTAGGTCATCCACTTGAGGGAAATTTTCTACTGTCCTACAAACCTCTGCACTTGGAGGCCCAACAACGTCTACAAGAAGAAGGTTGTGTAGTAGACATCAAGCTCTTTGCTGGTGCCGTTGCCAGGGAGGTGAGTGCTTGAAGGTATATCTTTAGATCTTGCAATCGAATCTTTTTGTTTCTTGTTTTAGCACTAGTTTAGTTTATAAAATAAAACTATAAAAAATGGAATTGAGTTTGCCTCATACGCTTCATCTTTTTAATATCTTTCATGAGTATGATGGGAAGGAAAATTGTGCCAAAGTGTTAGAAGAAGAATGCATTAAAATGTTTGGCATTAAATCTTTGAATGATGAGCATGATTGCAATGTTGTTAGTATGAACTCCTTGAATATCCACGGTACTAATGATGATTGCACTAGTTATGATGAAAATGTCTCCTATAAACATGTCAATTTTTGTGGAGTGCATTGGGTTTGTAAGTACACACCAAACAGGGAAGATAGATATTGCATGAGGCATAAGTACTTGGAAACTAAATTGTTGCAAGAAAGGCTAGATGATTGTGCTAAAAATTTAAATTTTCTTGGCCGTACTTGTGGACTTTGCAATGAACAGGGTCATTTAGCTATCCGATGCAAATTGTTTCATGATCTAATAGTGTCCAAAAATTGTGATGACTTGATTTCCCTTGCACATTATAATGAACTCAGTTTGCTTATGGGTTACGAAGAAATGAAACGTATAACTAATCATCTTCCAGAATTTGCCCGTTATAAACTTCTTGGTTTTGATCCAGAGGAAATTTATATGTATTGTGCGGTGAATTGTATTGAAAATCCTTATATTGCCAACTACATAAAGAAAAGAAAACAAATAGAAGATGAAGAGAATACTAATGAAAGGGAAAAGACTTCCCAATACCCTCCTATTATTTCTTATGATGAATCAGGTAATGAGGAGGAGCCTCCTATTCAACCAATCTCATTAATAAGGAGCTCCAAAAAGAGGATTGAACCCACACATGGTGTGGTGAAGAAGAAGAAAAGAAAAAGGAAGAGAGGTTAAAAGATATCTCTCCCAAATAATGCTGCTCCTATTACTATTGTGCCTCATGAAAATATAATTGTGGAAGATAATGATACTTCTTATGATCATGAAAATCTTTTTGGCACTTGCTTGGAAGAATATGATAATTGCTATACTATTGGTTATATACATACTATTAATTATGAGAGTGATTATGCTTATGATATGAAAAGGCCCAAGACTGGGGATGCTATGTTTGATGAAGATGATGTTTTTGAGAATATATTTTCTGCAATTAATGTTTGTCCCAAGCTTGGGGATGCTATGTTTAATAATGATGATATTTTTAGCCTCCCAAGTTTTGATATGCAAAGTTGTTATGATGATAGCATGCCTCCTACTTATGATGATTATTGTGATGATACTTATGATATAAAAATTAGTGATTATATTTATAAAACTTGTCATGATTATTATTACCCTTTTTCTGAACATTACTCTTTTAATGTGGAAACAATTTGTAGTATTCAAGTCTCTTATGATACTCCCACTATCCCGAATGAGAATAATTTTGCTTATGTGGAGAGTAATAAAATTTCTATGCTTGTAAATCATGAAAAGAATGCTCTATGTGATGGTTATATTGTTGAATTCATTCATGATTCTACTGAAAACTATTATGAAGGAGGAATATATGCTTGTAGGAATTGCAATAATATCAAGTTTCCTCTCTATGTACTTAAAGTTTTGAAGTTATGCTTGTTTTACCTTCCTATGCAAGTTGATTCTTGTTCCCACAAGTTATTTGCTCACAAAATCCCTATGCATAGGAAGTGGGTTAGGCTTAAATGTGCTAGTCATATTCTTCATGATGCCCTCTTTATGTTACAATTCTTATCTTTTATGTGAGCATCATTGAAATCATCATGCCTAGCTAGGGGCGTTAAACGATAGCGCTTGTTGGGAGGCAACTCAACTTTATTTTTGTTCCTTGCCTTTTGCTCCTGTTTAGTAATAAATAATTTATCTAGACACTGTTATGATTGAGTTTTTTTGTTTTAATTAGTGTTTGTGCCAAGTATAACCGTTGGGAAGACTTGGGGAAAGTCTTGTTGATCTTGCTGTAAAAAAACAGAAACTTTAGCGCTCACGAGAATTGCTGCCATTTTTTATTGGAGAGTGCTATTTAGTTAATTATTTTTGAAGATGATTAATAAATAAATTCCTCATGTCCAGCAATTTATCTTAGAATTTTTGGGGTTCCAGAAGTTTGCATTAGTTACAGATTACTACAGACTGTTCTGTTTTTCGTGTGTTGTTTACTTTTTTTGATGAATCTATGGCTAGTAAAATAGTTTATAAACCATAGAGAAGTTGGAATACAGTAGGTTTAACACCAATATAAATAAAGAATGATTTCATTACAGTAACTTGAAGTGGTGTTTTGTTTTCTTTCGCTAACGGAGCTTACGAGTTTTCTGTTAAGTTTTGTGTTGTGAAGTTTTCAAGTTTTGGGTAAAAGATTCGATGGACTATGGAATAAGGAGTGGCAAGAGCCTAAGATTGGGGATTACCAAGGCACCCCAAGGTAATATTCAAGGACAACCAAAAGCCTAAGCTTGGGGATGCCCCGAAAGGCATCCCCACTTTCGTCTTCGTTCATTGGTAACTTTACTTGGAGCTATATTTTTATTTACCACATGATATGTGTTTTGCTTGGAGCGTCATTTTATTTTATTTTGCTTTGCTTGCTGTTTGAACAAAATACCAAGATCTTAAATTCTTAAATGTTAGATAGTCTTCACATAGTTGCATAATTATTCGACTACTCATTGATCTTCACTTATATCTTTCGGAGTAGTTTGTCATTTGCTCTAGTGCTTCACTTATATCATTTTAGAGCATGGTGGTGGTTTTATTTTATAGAAATAGATGAACTATCTTGCTTCACTTATATTATTTTGAGAGTCCTAAACAGCATGGTAATTTGCTTTGGTTATGAATGTAGTCCTAATATGACGAGCATCCAAGAGGGATATAATAAAAACCTTCATATAAAGTGCATTGAATACTATGAGAAGTTTGATACTTGACGATTGTTTTGAGATATGAAGATGGTGATATTAGAGTCATGCTAGTTGAGTAATTGTGAATTTGAGAAATACTTGTGTTGAAGTTTGTGATTCCCGTAGCATGCACGTATGGTGAACCGTTATGTGATGAAGTCGGAGCATGATTTATTTATTGATTGCCTTCCTTATGAGTGGCGGTCGGGGATGAGCGATGGTATTTTCCTACCAATCTATCCCCCTAGGAGCATGCGCGTAGTACTTTGTTTCGATAACTAATAGATTTTTGCAATAAGTATGTGAGTTCTTTATGACTAATGTTGAGTCCATGGATTATACGCACTCTCACCCTTCCACCATTGCTAGCCTCTCTAATACCGCGCACCTTTCGCCGGTATCATAAACCCACCATATACCTTCCTCAAAACAGCCACCATACCTACCTATTATGGCATTTCCATAGCCATTCCGAGATATATTGCCATGCAACTTTCCACCGTTCTGTTTATTATGACACGCTTCATCATTATCATATTGCTTTGCATGATCATGTTGTTGACATCGTATTTGTGGAAAAGCCACCATTCATAATTATTTCATACATGTCACTCATGAATCATTGCACATCCCGGTACACCGCCGGAGGCATTCATATAGAGTCATATCTTGTTCTAAGTATCGAGTTGTAATTCTTGAGTTGTAAGTAAATAAAAGTGTGATGAACATCATTATTAGAGCATTGTCCCAGTGAGGAAAGGATGATGGAGACTATGATTCCCCCACAAGTCGGGATGAGACTTCAGACGTAAATAAATAAATAAAAGAGGCCAAAGAAGCCCAAATAAAAGAAAAAAAAGAGGCCATATAAAAAAAAGAGAAAGGCCCACTAAAAATAAAAAAATAAAAAAATGAGAGAAAAAAGAGAGAAGGGGCAATTGCTATTATCCTTTTACCACACTTGTGCTTCAAAGTAGCACCATGATCTTCATGATAGAGAGTCTCCTATGTTGTCACTTTCATATACTAGTGGGAATCTTTCATTATAGAACTTGGCTTGTATATTCCAATGATGGGTTTCCTCAAAATGCCCTAGGTCTTTGTGAGCAAGCGAGTTGGATGCACACCCACTAGTTTCTTTTGTTGAGCTTTCATACATTTGTAGCTCTAGTGCATCCGTTGCATGGCAATCCCTACTCACTCACATTGATATCTATTGATGGGCATCTCCATTGCCCGTTGATACGCCTAGTTGATGTGAGACTATCTTCTCCTTTTTGTCTTCTCCACAACCACCATTCTATTCCACCTATAGTGCTATGTTCATGGCTCACGCTCATGTATTGCGTGAAGATTGAAAAAGTTTGAGAACATCAAAAGTATGAAACAATTGCTTGGCTTGTCATCGGGGTTGTGCATGATTTGAATATTTTGTGTGGTGAAGATGGAGCATAGCCAGACTATATGATTTTGTAGGGATAGCATTCTTTGGCCATATTATTTTGAGAAGACATGATTACTTTGTTAGTACGCTTGAAGTATTATTATTTTTATGTCAATATTAAACTTTTGTCTTGAATCTTATGGATCCGAATATTCTTGCCACAATAAAGAAGATTACATGGATAAATATGTTAGGTAGCATTCCACATCAAAAATTCTGTTTTTATCATTTACCTACTCAAGAACGAGTAGGAATTAAGCTTGGGGATGCTGATACGTCTCCAATGTATCTATAATTTTTGATTGTTCCATGCTATTATATTATCAACCTTGGATGTTTTATATGCATTTATATTCTATTTTATATGATTTTTGGGACTAATCTATTAACCTAGAGCCCAGTGCCAGTATCGCAGAAAAGGAAAATCAAACGGAGTCCAATTGACCTGAAACTTCACGGAACTTATTTTTGGATCAGAAGAAGCCCAGAAGACTTGGAGTGCACGTCAGGGGATCAATGAGGAAGCCACGAGGCAGGGGGGCGCGCCCACCCCCTGGGCGTGCCCTCCACCCTCGTGGGCCCCTCGTAGCCCCCCTGACGTAGTTCTTCCGCCTATATATCTCTATATACCCTAAAAACATCAGGGAGCACAATAGATCGGGAGTTCCGCCGCCAAAAGCCTCCGTAGCCACCGAAAACCAATCTAGACCCGTTTCGCACCCTGCCGGAGGGGGCAATCCCTCTCTGGTGGCCATCTTCATCATCCCGGTGCTCTCCATGACGAGGAGGGAGTAGTTCTCCCTCGGGGCTGAGGGTATGTACCAGTAGCTATGTGTTTGATCTCTCTCTCTCTCTCGTGTTCTTGAGGTGATACGATCTTGATGTATCGCGAGCTTTGCTATTATATTTGGATCCTATGATGTTTCTTCTCCCCTCTACTCTCTTGTAATGGATTGAGTTTCCCCTTTGAAGTTATCTTATCGGATTGAGTCATTAAAGATTTGAGAACATTTGATGTATGTCTTGCCGTGTGTATCTGTGGTGACAATGGGATACCACGTGATTCAATTGATGTATGTTTTGGTGATCAACTTGCGGGTTCCGCCCATGAACCTATGCATAGGGGTTGGCAAATGTTTTCGTCGTGATTCTCCGGTAGAAACTTTAGGGCACTCTTTGAGGTTCTATGTGTTGGTTGAATAGATGAATCTGAGATTGTGTGATGCATATCGTATAATCATACCCACGGATACTTGAGGTGACATTGGAGTATCTAGGTGACATTAGGGTTTTGGTTGATTTGTGTCTTAAGGTGTTATTCTAGTACGAACTCTAGGGCTGTTTGTGACACTTATAGGAATAGCCCAACGGATTGATTGGAAAGAATAACTTTGAGGTGGTTTCGTACCCTACCATAATCTCTTCTTTTGTTCTCCGCTATTAGTGACTTTGGAGTGACTCTTTGTTGCATGTTGAGGGATAGTTATGTGATCCAATTATGTTATTATTGTTGAGGGAACTTGCACTAGCGAAAGTATGAACCCTAGGCCTTGTTTCAACGCATTGCAATACCGTTTACGCTCACTTTTATCATTAGTTACCTTGCTGTTTTTATATTTTCAGATTACAAAAACTATTATCTACCATCCATATACCACTTGTATCACCATCTCTTCGCCGAACTAGTGCACCTATACAATTTACCATTGTATTGGGTGTGTTGGGGACACAAGAGACTCTTTGTTATTTGGCTGCAGGGTTGCTTGAGAGAGACCATCTTCATCCTACGCCTCCTACGGATTGATAAACCTTAGGTCATCCACTTGAGAGAAATTTGCTACTGTCCTACAAAACTCTGCACTTGGAGGCCCAACAATGTCTACAAGAATAAGGTTGTGTAGTAGACATCAGAGGGGGTTCTGGAAAGTTCTATCTACACATGTTCTCTCTCAACTTTTCCTGTCGGTTCACATCCATGTGTTGTATTCACTCTCATCGTGATTAATGAAACACATGAAACTTAAAAACGAAAATCATGTATAAAAATATTATTGCCAGCAATATATTAAGTTGTTCATTCGCTAAAGAGGTTTATATTAAGTTATTAAACATTTGGAGGTGTTCTAACGGGGGAGTCTTAATAATTTATGGAAAGTATCACACATTTCCCAAGCAAGAAGAAGAAGAAAATACCACACATTTACTAGGAGAGTTTCCAAAAAGAATTTGAACTTCATTTTCTTCCGTTGAAGACAAGTAAGCTTTCCACCAATACCCTTTCACTTTTGAACATATCCTATCAGAAGATTGCTCTCTCTCTCTCCCAATATGAGCATAGGGATTGGACCTTAAAAAGTAGAGTAGGTGATGTCTGATCACATAACATTCGGAATGGTTGCGTGTGGGAAGGGGGTCTCTTTTAGTCACAGTTAACGGATTAAAACGTACGACGACAGATCTGCGCTTGTCCTTGACGATATAGACAAATGACGATGGCTCTGGGATTTTAGGAGGATGGAGATGATCCCTAGTCAACACGCCACATCGATAGAGGTTCTTCGCTGACCCACAACATACTTCGTGTGCTATAGTTTTCTGAATTCAGCAGAGCTTCGCGATGTCGATGACAGTTGTAGGATTTCCAAACTACTCCAATGTAAACAGGGGTTATATGTATGCGTTGTATTCGGTCTGATCGTGATTAATGAAACACAATATAACCTACAAACAAAAATCATGTATAGCAAGATTATGGCGAGGAATATATTAAGTTGTCCATGAAGGAAATATGCCCTAGAGGCAATAATAAAGTTATTATTTATTTCCTTATATCATGATAAATGTTTATTATTCATGCTAGAATTGTATTAACCGGAAACATAATACATGTGTGAATACATAGACAAACAGATTGTCACTAGTATGCCTCTACTTGACTAGCTCGTTGATCAAAGATGGTTATGTTTCCTAACCATAGACATGAGTTGTCATTTGATTAACGGGGTCACATCATTAGGAGAATGATATAATTGACATGACCCATTCCGTTAGCTTAGCACCCGATCGTTTAGTATGTTGTTATTGCTTTCTTCATGACTTATACATGTTCCTATGACTATGAGATTATGCAACTCCCGTTTACCGGAGGAACACTTTGTGTGGTACCAAATGTCACAACGTAACTGGGTGATTATAAAGGTGCTCTACAGGTGTCTCCAAAGGTACTTGTTGGGTTGGCATATTTCGAGATTAGGATTTGTCACTCCGATTGTCGGAGAGGTATCTCTGGGCCCTCTCGGTAATGCACATCACTTAAGCCTTGCAAACATTGCAACTAATGAGTTAGTTGTGGGATGATGTATTACGAAACGAGTAAAGAGACTTGTCGGTAACGAGATTGAACTAGGTATTGAGATACCGACGATCGAATCTCGGGCAAGTAACATACCGATGACAAAGGGAACAACGTATGTTGTTATGCGGTCTAACCGATAAAGATCTTCGTAGAATATGTGGGAGCCAATATGAGCATCCAGGTTCCACTATCTGTTATTGACCGAAGACATGTCTCGGTCATGTCTACATAGTTCTCGAACCCATAGGGTCCGCGCGCTTAACGTTTTGATGATAGTTATATTATGAGTTTATATGTTTTGATGTACCGAAGGTTGTTCGGAGTCCCGGATGTGATCACAGACATGACGAGGAGTCTCGAAATGGTCGAGACATGAAGATTGATATATTGGAAGCCTATGTTTGGATATCGGAAGTGTTCCGGGTGAAATCGGGATTTTGCCAGAGTACCGGGAGGTTACCGGACCCCTCGGGGACTTAATGGGCCTTAGTGGGCCTAAGTGGGAGAGAGGAGAGGCGGCTAGGGCTGGGCCGCGCACCCCTCCCCTCAGTCCAAATAGGACAAGGAGAGTGGGGCGGCGCCCCCCTTCCTTTTTCTCCTCCACTCTTTCCCCCTCCCAAGTCCTAATCCAACTAGGAAAGGGGGGAGTCCTACTCCTGGTGGGAGTAGGACTCCTCCTGGCGTGCCTCCTTCCTGGCCGGCCGCACCCCACTTGCTCCTTTATATACGGGGGCAGGGGGGCACCCCATAGACACAACAATTGATCGTTTGATCTTTTAGCCGTGTGCGGTGCCCCCCTCCACCATAGTCCACCTCGATAATACTGTAGCGGTGCTTAGGCGAAGCCCTGCGTCGGTAGAACATCAACATCGTCACCACGCCGTCGTGCTGATGAAACTCTCCCTCAACACTCGGCTGGATCGGAGTTCGAGGGACGTCATCGAGCTGAACGTGTGCTGAACTAGGAGGTGCCGTACGTTCGGTACTTGATCGGTCGGATCGTGAAGACGTACGACTACATCAACCGCGTTGTGCTAACGCTTCCGCTTTCGGTCTAAGAGGGTACGTGGACAACACTCTCCCCTCTCGTTGCTATGCATCACCATGATCTTGCGTGTGCATAGGAATTTTTTTGAAATTACTACGTTCCCCAACAGTGGCATCCGAGCCAGGTTTTATGCGTAGATGTCATATGCACGAGTAGAACACAAGTGAGTTGTGGGCGATATAAGTCATACTGCTTACCAGCATGTCATACTTTGGTTCGGCGGTATTGTTGGATGAAGCGGCCCGGACCGACATTACGCGTACGCTTACGCGAGACTGGTTCTACCAACGTGCTTTGCACACAGGTGGCTGGCGGGTGTCAGTTTCTCCAACTTTAGTTGAACCGAGTGTGGCTACGCCCGGTCCTTGCGAAGGTTAAAACAACACCAACTTGACAAACTATCGTTGTGGTTTTGATGCGTAGGTAAGAACGGTTCTTGCAAGCCCGTAGCAGCCACGTAAAACTTGCAACAACAAAGTAGAGGACTTGTTTTTGCAGGGCATGTTGTGATGTGATATGGTCAAGACATGATGCTAAATTTTATTGTATGAGATGATCATGTTTTGTAACCGAGTTATCGGCAACTGGCAGGAGCCATATGGTTGTCGCTTTATTGTATGCAATGCAATCGCCCTGTAATGCTTTACTTTATCACTAAGCGGTAGCGATAGTCGTAGAAGCATAAGATTGGCGAGAAGACAACGATGCTATGATGGAGATCAAGGTGTCGCGCCGGTGACGATGGTGATCATGACAGTGCTTCGGAGATGGAGATCACAAGCACAAGATGATGATGGCCATATCATATCACTTATATTGATTGCATGTGATGTTTATCTTTTATGCATCTTATCTTGCTTTGATTGACGGTAGCATTATAAGATGATCTCTCACTAAATTTCAAGATAAAAGTGTTCTCCCTGAGTATGCACCGTTGCCAAAGTTTGTCGTGCCCAGACACCACGTGATGGTCGGGTGTGATAAGCTCTACGTCCATCTACAACGGGTGCAAGCCAGTTTTGCACACGCAGAATACTCGGGTTAAACTAGACGAGCCTAGCATATGCAGATATGGACTCGAAACACTGAGACCGAAAGGTCGAGCGTGAATCATATAGTAGATATGATCAACATAGTGATGTTCACCATTGAAAACTACTCCATTTCACGTGATGATCGGTTATGGTTTAGTTGATTTGGATCATGTGATCACTTAGAAGATTAGAGGGATGTCTTTCTAAGTGGGAGTTCTTAAGTAATATGATTAATTGAACTTAAATTTATCATGAACTTAGTACCTGATAGTATCTTGCTTGTCTATGTTTGATTGTAGATAGATGGCCCGTGCTGTTGTTCCGTTGAATTTTAATGCGTTCCTTGAGAAAGCAAAGTTGAAAGATGATGGTAGCAATTACACGGACTGGGTCCGTAACTTGAGGATTATCCTCATTGCTGCACAGAAGAGTTACGTCCTGGAAGCACCGCTGGGTGTACCACCTGCACCAGCAACTGCAGACATTGTGAATGCCTGGCAGTCGCGTGTTGATTACTACTCGATAGTTCAGTGTGCCATGCTTTACGGCTTAGAACCGGGGCTTCAGCGACGTTTTGAACGTCATGGAGCATATGAGATGTTCCAGGAGTTGAAGTTAATATTTCAAAAGAATGCCCGGATTGAGAGATATGAAGTCTCCAATAAGTTCTATAGCTGCAAGATGGAGGAGAATAGTTCTGTCAGTGAGCATATACTCAAGATGTCTGGGTACTGCAATCACTTGATTCAACTGGGAGTTAATCTTATGGATGATAGCGTCATTGACAGAATTCTCCAATCACTTCCACCAAGCTACAAGAGCTTCGTGATGAACTATAATATGCAAGGGATGGATAAGACAATTCTCGAGCTCTTCGCAATGCTAAAGGCTGCGGAAGTAGAAATCAAGAAGGAGCATCAAGTGTTGATGGTCAGTAAGACCACCAGTTTCAAGAAGGGCAAAGGGAAAAAGAAGGGGAACTTCAAGAAGAACAACAAGCAAGTTGCTGCTCAGGAGAAGAAACCCAAGTCTGGACCTAAGCCTGAGACTGAGTGCTTCTACTGCAAGCAGACTGGTCACTGGAAGCAGAACTGCCCCAAGTATTTGGCGAATAAGAAGGATGGCAAGGTGAACAAAGGTATATGTGATATACATGTTATTGATGTGTACCTTACTAGAGCTCGCAGTAGCACCTGGGTATTTGATACTGGTTCTGTTGCTAATATTTGCAACTCGAAACAGGGACTATGGATTAAGCGGACACTGGCAAAGGACGAGGTGACGATGCGCGTGGGAAATGGTTCCAAAGTCGATGTGATCGCAGTCGGCATGCTACCTCTACATCTACCTTCGGGATTAGTATTAGACCTAACTAATTGTTATTTGGTGCCAGCGTTGAGCATGAACATTATATCTGGATCTTGTTTGATGCGAGACGGTTATTCATGTAAATCAGAGAATAATGGTTGTTCTATTTATATGAATAATATTTTTTATGGTCATGCACCCTTGAAGAGTGGTCTATTCTTGATGAATCTCGATAGTAGTGATACACATATTCATAATATTGAAGCCAAAAGATGTAGAGTTGATAATGATAGTGCAACTTATTTGTGGCACTGTCGTTTAGGTCATATCGGTGTAAAGCGCATGAAGAAACTCCATACTGATGGACTTTTGGAACCACTTGATTATGAATCACTTGGTACTTGCGAACCGTGCCTCATGGGCAAGATGACTAAAACACCGTTCTCTGGAACTATGGAGAGAGCAACAGATTTGTTGGAAATCATACATACAAATGTATGTGGTCCGATGAATATTGAGGCTCGTGGCGGACATCATTATTTTCTCACCTTCACAGATGATTTAAGCAGATATGGGTATATCTACTTAATGAAGCATAAGTCTGAAACATTTGAAAAGTTCAAATAATTTCAGAGTGAAGTTGAAAATCATCGTAACAAGAAAATAAAGTTTCTATGATCTGATCGTGGAGGAGAATATTTGAGTTACGAGTTTGGTCTACATTTGAAACAATGCGGAATAGTTTCGCAACTCACGCCACCCAGAACACCACAGCGTAATGGTGTGTCCAAACGTCGTAATCGTACTTTACTAGATATGGTGCGATCTATGATGTCTCTTACAGATTTACCGCTATCATTTTGGGGTTATGCTTTAGAGACGACCGCATTCACGTTAAATAGGGCACCATCGAAATCCGTTGAGACAACGCCTTATGAACTATGGTTTGGCAAGAAACCAAAGTTGTCGTTTCTTAAAGTTTGGGGCTGCGATGCTTATGTAAAAAAGCTTCAACCTGATAAGCTCGAACCCAAATAGGAGAAATGTGTCTTCATAGGATACCCAAAGGAGACTGTTGGGTACACCTTCTATCATAGATCCGAAGGCAAGACATTCGTTGCTAAGAATGGATCCTTTCTAGAGAAGGAGTTTCTCTCGAAAGAAGTGAGTGGGAGGAAATTAGAACTTGATGAGGTAACTATACCTGCTCCTCTATTGGAAAGTAGTTCATCACAGAAACTGGTTTCTGTGACACCTACACCAATTAGTGAGGAAGTTAATGATGATGATCATGGAACTTCAGATCAAGTTGCTACTGAACCTCGTAGATCAACCAGAGTAAGATCTGCACCAGAGTGGTACGGTAATCCTGTTCTGGAAGTCATGCTACTAGATCATGATGAACCTACGAACTATGAAGAAGCGATGGTGAGCCCAGATTCCGCAAAATGGCTTGAGGCCATGAAATCTGAGATGGGATCCATGTATGAGAACAAAGTGTGGACTTTGGTTGACTTGCCCATTGATCGGCAAGCAATTGAGAATAAATGGATCTTCAAGAAGAAGACTGACGCTGACGGTAATGTTACTGTCTACAAAGCTCGACTTGTTGCGAAAGGTTTTCGACAAGTTCAAGGGATTGACTACGATGAGACCTCACCCGTAGCGATGCTTAAGTCTGTCCGAATCATGTTAGCAATTGCCGCATTTTATGATTATGAAATTTGGTAAATGGATGTCAAAACTGCATTCCTGAATGGATTTCTGGAAGTAGAGTTGTATATGATGCAACCGGAAGGTTTTGTCGATCCAAAGGGAGCTAACAAAGTGTGCAAGCTCCAGCGATCCATTTATGGACTGGTGCAAGCCTCTCGGAGTTGGAATAAATGCTTTGATAGTGTGATCAAAGCATTTGGTTTTGTACAGACTTTTGGAGAAGCCTGTATTTACAAGAAAGTGAGTGGGAGCTCTGTAGCATTTCTGATATTATATGTGGATGACATATTACTGATTGGAAATGATATAGAATTTCTGGATAGCATAAAGGGATACTTGAATAAGAGATTTTCAATGAAAGACCTCGGTGAAGCTGCTTACATATTGGGCATCAAGATCTATAGAGATAGATCAAGACGCTTAATTGGACTTTCACAAAGCACATACCTTGACAAAGTTTTGAAGAAGTTCAAAATGGATCAAGCAAAGAAAGGGTTCTTGCCTGTGTTACAAGGTGTGAAGTTGAGTAAGACTCAATGCCCGACCACTGCAGAAGATAGAGAGGAAATGAAAGATGTTCCCTATGCTTCAGCCATAGGCTCTATCATGTATGCAATGATGTGTACCAGACCTGATGTGTGCCTTGCTATAAGTCTAGCAGGGAGGTACCAAAGTAATCCAGGAGTGGATCACTTGGCAGCGGTCAGAACATCCTGAAATACCTGAAAAGGACTAAGGATATGTTTCTCGTTTATGGAGGTGATAAAGAGCTCATCGTAAACGGTTACGTTGATGCAAGCTTTGACACTGATCTGGACGATTCTAAATCGCAAACCGGATACGTGTTTACATTGAACGGTGGAGCTGTCAGTTGGTGCATTTCTAAACAAAGCATTGTGGCGGGATCTACATGTGAAGCGGAGTACATAGCTGCTTCGGAAGCAGCAAATGAAGGAGTCTGGATGAAGGAGTTCATATCCGATCTAGGTGTCATACCTAGTGCATCGGGTCCAATGAAAATCTTTTGTGACAATACTGGAGCAATTGCCTTGGCGAAGGAATCCAGATTTCACAAGAAAACCAAGCACATCAAGAGACGCTTCAATTTCATCCGGGATTTAGTCCAGGTGGGAGACATAGAAATTTGCAAGATACATACGGATCTGAATGTTGCAGACCCGTTGACTAAGCCTCTTCCACGAGCAAAACATGATCAACACCAAGGCTCCATGGGTGTTAGAATCATTACTGTGTAATCTAGATTATTGACTCTAGTGCAAGTAGGAGACTGAAGGAAATATGCCCTAGAGGCAATCATAAAGTTATTATTTATTTCCTTATATCATGATAAATGTTTATTATTCATGCTAGAATTGTATTAACCGGAAACATAATACATGTGTGAATACATAGACAAACAGATTGTCACTAGTATGCCCCTACTTGACTAGCTCGTTGATCAAAAATGGTTATGTTTCCTAACCATAGACATGAGTTGTCATTTGATTAACGGGGTCACATCATTAGGAGAATGATATGATTGACACGACCCATTCCGTTAGCTTAGCACCCGATCGTTTAGTATGTTGCTATTGCTTTCTTCATGACTTATACATGTTCCTATGACTATGAGATTATGCAACTCCCATTTACCGGAGGAACACTTTGTGTGGTACCAAACGTCACAACGTAACTGGGTGATTATAAAGGTGCTCTACAGGTGTCTCCAAAGGTACTTGTTGGGTTGGCATATTTCGAGATTAGGATTTGTCACTTCGATTGTCGGAGAGGTATCTCTGGGCCCTCTCGATAATGCACATCACTTAAGCCTTGCAAGCATTGCAAATAATGAGTTAGTTGCGGGATGATGTATTACGGAACGAGTAAAGAGACTTGCCGGTAACGAGATTGAACTAGGTATTGAGATACCGACGATCGAATCTCGGGCAAGTAACATACCGATGACAAAGGGAACAACGTATGTTGTTATGCGGTCTGGCCGATAAAGATCTTTGTAGAATATGTGGGAGCCAATATGAGCATCCAGGTTCCGCTATTGGTTATTGACCAGAGACATGTCTCGGTCATGTCTACATAGTTCTCAAACCCGTAGGGTGTGCACGCTTAACGTTTCGATGACAGTTATATTATGAGTTTATATGTTTTGATGTACCGAAGGTTGTTCGGAGTTCCGGGTGTGATCACGGACATGACGAGGAGTCTCGAAATGGTCGAGACATGAAGATTGATATATTGGAAGCCTATGTTTGGATATCGGAAGTGTTCCGGGTGTAATCGGGATTTTACCGGAGTACCGGGAGGTTACCGGAACCCCCGGGGACTTAATGGGCCTTAGTGGGCCCAGGTGGAAGAGAGGAGAGGCGGCTAGGGCTGGGCCGCGCACCCCTCCCCCCAGTCTGAATAGGACAAGGAGAGGGGGTGGCGCCCCCCCTTCCTTCTTCTCCTCCACTCTTCCCCCCTCCCAAGTCCTAATCCAACTAGGAAGGGGGGGGGGAGTCCTACTCAGGACTCCTCCTGGCGCGCCTCCTCCCTGGCCGGCCGCACCCCCTTGCTCCTTTATATACGGGGGTAGGGGGGCAACCCATAGACACAACAATTGATCGTTTGATCTTTTAGCCGTGTGCGGTGCCCCCCTCCACCATAGTCCACCTCGATAATACTGTAGTGGTGCTTAGGCGAAGCCCTGCGTCGGTAGAACATCAACATCATCACCACGCCGTTGTGCTGACGAAACTCTCCCTCAACACTCGGCTGGATCGGAGTTCGAGGGACGTCATCGAGCTGAACGCGTGCTGAACTCGGAGGTGCCGTACGTTCGATACTTGATCGGTCGGATCGTGAAGACGTACGACTACATCAACCGCGTTGTGCTAACGCTTCCGCTTTCGGTCTACGAGGGTACGTGGACAACACTCTCCCCTCTCGTTGGTATGCATCACCATGATCTTGCGTGTGCGTAGGAATTTTTTTGAAATTACTACGTTCCCCAACAGTCCATTCACGAAATAGGTATATATTAAGTTATTACATATTTGAGGTGTTTTAAGGTGGGAGTCTTAGTAACTTATGGAAAGTACCACACATTTCCCATGCAAGAAGAAAAAGGAAATACCAGACATTTACTAGGAGATATTTCAAAAATGATTTGAACTTCATTTTCTTCTATTGAAGACAAGTAAGCTTTCCACCAATACCCTTTCACTTTTGAACTATATATAACCTATCAGAACATTACTCTCTCTCTCCAACTCGCGTGCAGGGATTCAACCTTAAAAAGTAGAGTGTGTGATGTCTTAGCACACAACATTCTAAACTGTAGAGTGTGGGAAGGGGTTCTCTTTCAGCCACGAATAACGGATCAAAACTTATGACGACAGATATGTGCTTGGCCTCAACGACACCGAAAGCTGACAATGGCTCCTGTATTTGAGGAGGATGGAGATGTTCCCTGGTCAACACACCACATCGATAAAGGTTCTTCATTGACCCACAACATACTTCCCGTGCTATAGTTCTCCGAATTCGACGAAGGTTAACCATGTCGATGATAGTTGTAGGATTTCTTAATGACTCCAATGTAAATTTCTTTTCGTGTGTGTGTGTGTGTATGTTTAAGGGGGGGAGAGGGTTCTGGAAAGTTCTATCTACACATGTTCTCTCTCAACTTTCTAGGTCGGTTCACATGCATGCGTTGTATTCGCTCTAATCGTGATTAATGAAACACATGATAACCTAAAATTGAAAATCACATATAACAAAATTATTGTGAGGAATATATTAAGTTATTATTTTGTGAAAAAGGAATATATCCAAGTATTAAACACTTGGATATGTTTTAAGTTGAGAGTTTGAATAACTTACGGAAAGTACCACACATTTCCCCTGCAAAAAGAAGTGGAAAATGCCACACGTACGAGGAGAGTTTTCAAGCAGGCG
This sequence comes from Triticum urartu, assembly GCF_003073215.2. Taxonomy (NCBI): domain Eukaryota; kingdom Viridiplantae; phylum Streptophyta; class Magnoliopsida; order Poales; family Poaceae; genus Triticum; species Triticum urartu. The sequence goes on from NC_053024.1 coordinate 585,909,767, forward strand.
GATCCTCCCTGAATCCCTCTCTATCAAAAGAAATGGTCTCCTCTAGATTGAGCGACGATTAGCGGTAGCGGTGGCGATGCTACACGTATCTTATAAAACTATGTTGTAAATTTATGCCCTCTAACCACACACAAGTATATGTAGAACAAATCACGCGGGTAGTTCAAAACCTTATCATTGAAACCATGCACAATTATGAAAATCATACACTTGTCAAGCCTCCGGTTGGAATGACCACTCCCCCGGTTTTATTTACGTCCTTCATATTTTGAAAACTATATTTGTCGTCAAATGACAAAGTATTATCTTTGGTGGCAACAATATGCCCATTTCTTTAACAGTAAGTACATACACGGGTAATTTGCATCTTTGTCTACTGTCCTAATGACGGAAGCAAAAACTTGGAGGCAATCATTCTGAAGCACTTGTGTCGTCCATCTGGAGGTATGGGTTTACTTAGTATTATGTGAGCTACTTTAATATTTATGTTTCAACCATGTAATAAGATATCAAGCATGAAGAATTACATATTAAGTGCTAAGTTCTTTTTTTTAAGTCCATGTATTTTTTTAGGCAAAGCAATCATGACACGCTTTATTGATTTGCAAAAAATAGTTATTTCCTTTATCCTTACTAGAAGAATGCTCATGCGTTGCAACGGGATATAAATATTCTAATACATTAGCTTGTGATTTACCTGTCAATATTAATGTGATTGTCTGAATAAATGTTTATCAAAACTTGTCTCTGATTTACCTTACAATTTGATGAGAAGTTTGGTAATTAAATTAAGATGAAATTGGTGCAAAAAGTAAGCAAATTAATGTGATCGAGCAGCGTACTAGGAAGGTGCGGTCAAATTGAAATGAATAGAAATACTAGATAATAAATAATCTATGGAGGGACGTGATGGGAGGGGAAAACCAATTGACGAAGAGTTCGCATGAAAAGAAAACTACTTAGGCTGTGTTTGATAGCAAAGTATTATATAAACCAAAGTATCAAAAACCATAGTAATTTTTCCTGTAGATGTGAGATATCATAGTTTTATCAAAACAGAATATTTTGCAGTATTCACAATACATAGAACCTGTTTGGCTGTTGCCGCGTAACGCTGTAAATTTTGCAGTTTAGCCGCTGTGTTTAAGCATTCAGCAACTCTGTTTTTAAAAAAGAGGTTTGGGGTTCTTTTTTTTTATGCAGAGAAAAAACTGCAGTTTACCCAATACTATAATATTAAAAGCACAGTTGTTAGGGGCAACCAAACGGCTCATTGTAAATAAAACTATGATAATCTCAAAAACTGTAGTATTCTCAAAATATTTAGAAAATACTTTGCTATCAAACAGGGCCAAGGCCGTGTTTGACTGCTCGGTATTTTTGGAGTTTTAGGAGAATACCATGGTTTTTTTAGAAACCCCGATTTTAAATATTTTGACGTGTTTGGCTTTGACAATTACTGCATTTTTATATGCCATAGTATATCTAAAACCATGTTTTTTTGCTGTATATGAAAAAGCAGTCCCAGCCTCTTTTTTCTAAACTGAGAAACGCTCACTCAGTTCATCTTCTTTCTGGCGTTGATGTCTTCAATCGTTGACTATTGCTCTCGTGGGCAATCTGCAGATTAGATTGTGCTAGACATTTGATCATATTGGATGGCGCACGTACACATACAAATGCCATGATTTAGCATCGACTTAGCACATTTGCATGTGCCGAGGTTTATATCATGGAGTAGATTGATTGATACTCGAGCATAGTTGTACAGAGCAGGCTAAGCTAGCTAGCCCATCGATTCCATGTGGCTAGAGGTTAGAGGTACAAGATAACTCTATTACAGAACCTAGATTTTTTTGTCAAAAAGACCACCTGCCCAACGGAATCGCTAGAAAAGACTCCCTCTGAATGAAATTGGCAAAGAAGAACCCCTTAGCTGTGACAGCAAGCGCGCCACCTGACACGTGGCACTTGCCGCCACACCGGTAGACGGCAGTACTGGTCATGGCACTATTTACGCGGGGGGATGGTTTTCGCACAGCAGAACGGCAACGGACGGGAGTGAACAATGTTGCCGCCTCCCGGTATGGGAGCAACACTGTTCATACGGGATGAAAAGTAATTAAAAAAACAACATAAAAATTCAAGTCAGCAAAGACGATTGAGTGTTCTAAGTGGGTGCAAAATTTCAGATTTTTTTGAATTTTTCTGCTATTTTTTTAAATTACTGTTCATCTCACATGAACAGTGCAGCCGCCACACCGGGAGGCGGCATCATTGTTCACTCGCGTCCCATTGCCGTTCTACTGCATAAAACCGTCCTGTGTGAACAGTGCCATGAACAGTGCTGTCGCCTACCGGTGTGACGGCAAGTGCCATGTGTCGGCTGGTGCGCCTGTTGCCACGGTTAAGGGGGTCTTTTTTGTCAATTTCATCTGAAGAGGGTCTTTTTTAGCAATCCTGTTGGGTAGGTGGTCTTTTTGGACAAAAATTCCAGATCCTAGCGCCTCAGAGATATGACTACATGCAAGCGGCGGCTGTTAATTCACATAGGCTGATTACGTAATTGTACAATACTTGAGTGTCGCTCAGTTGGTTCAGCTAGCTATCTTCAGGATCATCTATGCATGAGTAGTCAAAAGTCAAAACCAGAAAATTGAGAAAAACTGCAATTGCCAAACACGTTGGTAGTTTTGCTAAAACGGAGAAAAAAAATATGGTTTTTAAAAACTGGAGTAATCATTTTCCACACAATGAAATACCTAGGTTTTCAATTACCATAGTTTTAGAAAAACCGTGTTGCCAAACTAGGCCTTATAATTTTCTAAAATACTAGAGATAAGGTGAAATTGATGTGAAAGACAAGTAAATTAATGTGATTGAACGGCGTACCGGGAAGGTCCAGCCAAGCATGAAACGGTGGAAAGAAAACCAGCTGGATAAAAGAAATCGATGAAGGGACGTGGTGGGAGGAAAAAAATGGTTGACGAAAGATTCGCCTGGCAGAAAAAAAAATGATACTTATTTTTTAAATAGTATGTAGAAAAATAGCAGATATATATACTCGACTAAAAGGTGCAACTTTAATTTGATGAAAAGTGCAACTTAAAACAGATTTTTGTTATTTTGCACCAGGCAGGTACGTCTTCTTCGACCCCGAGCACGAGGAAAACAATGGCAGTGCACATGAAAGACCGTCCGAATGATGGCGCATCCAGTTGTTGTTTCTGCGTGAGTGCGCCGCACTGCTTCGGCCGTTGCGTGACGTGAGAACCGTTGGCCTTGGGCTCTGCTGAGCAGTGCGTGCCATCTGGAGGGGAAACGACCAAGAACGGAGAGCAAAGGCGGCAACGCTGTCCGCGGCGCAAACGAACGCTTTCGCGTGCGTCCACGACGCGGTCGACACGAGCCCGACGCGTCTGTTGCGCGGCACGAACAAAATCGGCCCGGCGATGTGAGAGTGCTTGGTGCGACACCCCACCTCTGAATAGCCTTTCACGTTGGCGAAGGAAAAAGGAATACCCTTTCACAGATTCAGCAACGACGACGGGTTGGTTTCGCGTGGCCGCGAGCAGCCACGAAAGTAAAAAGAATAATACTATGTGCATCACCTCTCACATCAATGACCAATCCCACAATTCTCTGCATGGGCATACTCTAGAAAAAAAGAATCAGACACCAACATATTTCCTCCGTCTCAAAATAAGTGTCGTGGTTTTACCTCAAATTTAACTGGCCGAGCTTTTATCTACAAGGAACAACAGTCAATCTTTTTTGATCTAAAAAAGAAGAGTTATATCATCCTTCCTTCTAATCCGTCTTCCCGTTTGCGGTATGCTGCTTCATCTTCGACAGGGTTCTGACCATCCCCCTACATATCTTCCGGAACCAGAACACGTTCATCACGGCCAGCGTCGGTGGCACTGTCATTATGCCGTAGAATCCCAGGGCGAAGATGGACTTCACCTGTGAAAAAACAAGTACAGCGCGCACGTCATCAGCAAACCGTCTGAATTTTCGCAATAGCAAACGGTTTCAGTTGCATCAATCGAACTGTCTGAATCTTCTGAAGACTAAATCAGTCATATACTTTCATGATGTTTTAATACAGTATATCATACTGATCAAGCAAATTTAGCTACATCTCAAGCTATATATATATATATATATATATATATATATATATATATTAGCAAAAGTGCGATTTCAGTTGGTCCATGGGTAGATGACATGCATACCTGATCATAATGGGAGTAGACATGAGTGAAGAAATATACGAACAAGATTATCCGAGCAATCTGCAAGCCAACAAAAGATGTGTTAATGCCAGAGTAAAGAGGATACTGAATAAATAGTTTGCGGCATATCTAGTCACAAATGCTTCAAGTTAACTCATTAGCCTGGGCGCCGCTCCTGCAGCTCACAATTGGCATTTTCATCTGACTTGCGATGAAGAGGAGCGTATCAAGCATATATTTTCCAACAAAAAGGTAAAAGGCAGAGACATTCAATAGGAACATATCTCTGAGCATCTGAGTCTTGTACAAAGACAGAAAGGGCAGAGCCGAAGTTGATAGGGGCGTACGGTGGCACGGCACAGACAGTAAAGGCTGCCGACACCGAAACTAACTAGATTTTTGAGAATTCTAACATGCAAGTTTTATGAATCATACGACTTCAGGAAAAGCAATAATGTTAAATCATGAGAGCAGCGAGTACCATACCAGCCATCCGACAAACATAGCCAATCCATTGTATAAGTAAAGGTTGTGATCCTTCTGACCAGCAACATCCAGATACCTGCACCAAATCATAATAACTTTCAGAAACAACACATCTTAACCTGAATTCTTGAAGGACTGTATTAGTGGTATCAGATGTTACCATCTAAGGTTCACAAATGGAGTGGTGGCTTCAGTGAAGAGGACCATGAGTATGTACATGTGTGCTTTCCCACTGAACAAAGCAAGACAGATTGCGTACATGGAAAGTCCGTGATGCAAGAGCTGAAACAAAATCACATAGAAACAACTCCTGATTAGGAACTTTGTCAAAAAAAAAAACTCCTGATTAGGAGGAAACCAACACGCATTAATCTTCTTCAGAGATAATGTGTGCTCTAGTATAGTGTAAAACTTACAAATTCTTTTCCACCTAAAGATGGAAAATGCCATAGGATCATCGCCAAGTCTGTGAAAAAGTACCCGATCGAGACCTGCACAAGTAATACAGTATGTTAAATCAATATGTACGCAGAGGAGCATTTCATGTCCATTTGTTCTGAAAGACTGCAGACTGAGAAACAAATTTGACTCGCTCCAAGCAAAGCTGGAGATGCAGTTGCAATGCGTAGCTTACCCCAAACATGGAATCGGATAACCATGACTTTCTGTCAATGATTATGCCATTGACATCTTCACTGAAGAGGCCAGATATCATGACCAAGTAAAAGGAAACGGCAGCAGCAACCAATGCATGGACCGTAGAGAAGCCCCTGTCAGTTAGTTGCACATATTTAGACTTAAGTAAAATAAAGGTCAACTGTGATAAAGAACAGGTACAAGTACAACAATAAAGTTGTGTCCAAGTAAATATTACCTATTATTCCACTCAAGCTTTTGCATTGGACTTAATCCATCATAACACTTGAAGCACGATGAGCTAACCTTTTTAGTTACCTTATATACCTGCAAGGACAAAATTATGAATTCTTGCAGCAAGATGCAATGTACTAAATAGCTGAGAACAATGTTTTTTGTAAGATCCTTTCAAAAAATAAGAGGTTGTAAGACGACAAGTTCAGAATTAGAGGAGTAAAGTTTTCAATTCAGAATCAGTATGCTTCATCAGGAATAAAAGCCAAAACTTACTTTGTGATACGTAGCCTAGTAGGTACTAATAAGAGAGACGGATTTCGGCTTTCGAGCTCCACCGTGATAGTAAAAATATTTAAAAATTCAAATACTTCTGAAACAACTCCGTGTACACACAATAACCTACGGAAGTACAAATGTTCATGAAAAAGAAAGGTGTCCTGCATAAAAAGACAGGAAGAGAGAGAGAGAGAGAGAGAGAGAGTCTAATATAGCAAATTCTAGCACTCCTTTTTTTGTTTTTGTTATTGCAAAATGCTGTACAATGCCAAACTTATTATCTTCCCCTGTACAGAATGAGACCCAGATTATCTTCAATGTATTTTTTTGGAACACGTGCAAGACTGTCAATCTCTCCAACAAACCCAAAATTTAAGAAATCCATCGGCTGGCAAGAACATCAAATTGTGGGCAATTTTGCAAATAGGTAGTAGCACTGATCACATACTGGCCTGGTTACCAAAGAGCCAGAGCAGAGCAGACCAGAACACTGCAACACGAAACAGCACGGTCTACGCACGCACTTGCTGCTGATCTGATGCCGATGCACCTTCCCCTTGACTGGTAATTTGCATTGGACCAACTAGAGAAATTCAATGCGAGATAGCAACCACGCAAAAAAAAGAGCTAGAACTTCCCAGTCTTTTTTTTTAAATCCAAAATATCTCTCGGTTCTAGAAGGAAGTATTCAACAGTCTGCCCAACTAGCACAGTTGAACTGTTGGTACGTATCAGTATCATCACTGCCAGTCTCGATTGCCAAAAGAGACATCGACGATTGACAAGTATCTGCACCATTGACTAGTAAGTTGTGCCAAGTGCTACAACTGACGCGGCAAACTTCACCAGCAAGCATAGCTACAGACAAAACTGCAGGGCCGCTGATGCAACCTGCATTAACTGTGCCAGCAACAAAGACGCCAACGGCCTCTTCTTCCCCTAACAAGACGGAGGTACTTGATCTGGACGGCCCCCAGATAACAGGAAAGCAACCGGCATATAGGTAGATAATAATAATCTCGCAAATAACCGAGCTCGAGCAACCATGAACACAAGGATTGAACTACGGAGAGCGGATGAACTAAGAAAGCAAAAAAGGAGAGGGCGCGGAGAGCTTACGGCGGCGCACATGAGGACGCCGGCGAGGACCGACGCCGGCCACAGGACCTGCTCCTCGGGGCCGTAGTTCCAGTCCATGAGTCCCCTCCGATGGATCAGCTAGCAAGCGACGAAGGGGCGGATGAAGCGCGAAGGAGAAGAAGCTGATCCGAGATTACGCGCCGATGGATGGACGGATACGCCTCCCGGGAAATCAAACCTGCAGCACAGCAGGCCACGTTTTTCACGCTTGATCTATTTCAGGGCAAAAAGGAGGGTTGGGGTTTGGGCGGTGGCGTCGTCGGTGGGAGCGATGTTTTGGAAGAGGGTTTGAGCGTTGGGTTTTAAGAGAGGACAGGCACGACGACAGGCCGGGGGGTCTCGCGAGAAGGCGGCGTCCGTCTCGGATCGTGGCTCCGGGAAGGTGGCCCGCCTGTCCACGCAGGGCCGGCCCATAGGCCGGGCAGAAGGGGCGACCGCCCCAGGGCTTGGGAGGGCCCCAACTACAATTATTTTAGTATAAATCATACCCTCTCCGTCTCTAAATACAAGTCTTTACTACATATAAATCTATATATATAGATATACTTCAGAGTCTAAATTTACTCGTTTTGCTTTGTATGTAACCCATATTGGATTCTCTAAAAAATATTTATATTTAGGAATGAGGGAGTACAGTACATCTAAAAATTATTAAATGCCTAAATTAGGAATCTCGCAATGCCCAGGTGTCCCGTTGACTCACTCGACTTTGGATACTTTTCAAAATGTAATCTATGATTTCACGCTTTGGGTCTATAGGTTCAAAGATCAAACTAGAGATGCCTTCTTATCTTTGACGCATGTTTCTTTCCTCACGTTGTATTCTCTGGTGTACTTTGGCTCCTTGGGGCTTTTTGAGTAATATATTCAGGTGGAGATACTCTCCCATGGTGATTGTTAAAAAGAATGGAGCTTTAGTTTGCAGGAGCATAGGTTCACATCACATACTAATAGGTTATAACTTACTACATACTAATAGGTTATACCATGCGGAGGCAAACTAATCCGACTCGTGAAGTTGATTCAAATGCACTAGTCTCTCTTTATGATATGATGGATGTCTTAGTATCATAATCAAAACTATGGTGAATAGATTTCAATGTTTATACCAATTCAATTTTTAATTTGAGAAACCGGTAGGACATCTCATGCGCGCCAAATCAAACCAAGTACAATCAACATCATTTTTGGTTCTTTGATAATTCTATTACTGAACCCAACTTGCAAGTCACATTTTCTATGGCCTAGAAGTTTCTGCTTCCGAGGCTTGGGGTTTTAAGAGAGGGGATGCGGGGTCTCGCGACAAGGCGGGCGTCCGTCTCTGATCGCGGCACCCGTTACTTGGGGAAGGCACCTGGATGGTACTAGGTTGGGGTTTGCACGATGACATCATCGGTGGAGAGTGTTTTTTTTCTGCTTCCGGGTCCTGGGGTTCTAAGAGAGCACACGCACGAGGGGAGACAGGGACGGTCTCGCGAGAAGGTAGGTGTCCATCTCCGATCGCGGCTCCCGTAACTTGGGGAAGGTGGCTTGTCTGTCCACATCACCCATTAAGGACCAATAGATTGGTTTCCCACCTCGTGCTGGATTAGGAGTTTTCCATATTTCTCTAGAAATTGTCGTGCAACGAGTGCATTTCGTAAAATAAATATGATTATATGTTGATAAGGGCGACCCTACGCGTCAGCCGTGGATAACTGGGAAAAATCAGTCGTCTCCCTGGCCATAGGATGGAGCCCGTAATGACTGTCTGATGTGCTCATGCGCACGACCCCCCTCCCTCTTGCAACAAGACTGGTGTTGTAGTATTTTCTGCAACAGAGGTCTTGTTGCAGATTTTTTTGTAAGGTTGAAACATGGCCCTTTTACAACATGACCCTTTTGCAACAAGAGCCTTGTTGCAATTGCAACATGCCTTTTGTTGCAAAAACAAAAACATCCCTTGTTGGGGCACGATGCGGTTGACCCCCCCTCCCCGGTCGAGGACGCCTACAACGGTGGAAGTGTTGCTGCATTTTGAGATGCGTCGGATGGTGGTGAGGGAGGAGTGGTGCCGCCAGTCCCTTCATTCGTGCCGCCATCGGCGAGCGTCGGACCTAAAGTCAGGTCACCTTGCCCTCATCATTCTCTCACCCCTCTCTGTCTCTCATGGCAGGAGCGTCGTGCGCCGCGTGCGATCCGGTGAGTACACAAGAATGGAGAAAAGGGGGAGAGAGTGACCAGATCCTGGGAGGAAAAGAAATGAAACGAGAGAGAGCAAGTGGACATGAGCTTTGAGATATTGTTCCGTTGGATGAGGATGCATGTCTGGTGGACGTTGTGCGCTTATCCAGCAGCAGATTGCTAGCGTTTCCCTATTGATAAACACTTTTTTTTGAGTTGTGATAAACACTTACTAGTATTTGATAAGGATTTATTGGCTTATCAACAATTTATTTGTAAGTAAATAAGAGGCGAGGTAGTTTATGCAATTTTCACAAAAATTGATGGAAAAAAATTAAAACATGGACACAATGAGGGAAGGAGATGTACCTAAGGTTGACAGAAGGAGGAGCAGACGACAGAAACTTATATTCTTTTAAAGTAAAAAAAGGAGAGATGAGAACATTTTATTTAAATACTTAACTCATAGAGCTGGTTGGAATAGAATCCCAAAATCTTACCTTTGAAATGAACACCATATACCTACTAATTTTGGTCAACTTCAGTCGGAGACATGTTTGGGGCACCAAAAAAGAGTGCTAGAGCCACAGGGATTGGTTTACGAGGTTAACAGACTAACTAATCATGGGCCAAGCATTGCAGATTGGGGGAGGCTGCGCCCACCCATTAGCTGGAAAGAGTCTGTAAATAATGCCCGTCACAAGTCCGTGTGTCTAGTATTATTGACCAAAAATGGCCCCAACAGGGACTATTCACTACTCTCACTGATCACGTGGGTCTATTTGTCATGCATGGTGAGGGAGCCCTGGATTAGGGGGTGTCCGGATAGCCGGACTATAACCTTTGGCCGGACTCTTGGACTATGAAGATACAAGATTGAAGACTTCGTCCCGTGTCCGGATGGGACTTTCCTTGGCGTGGAAGGCAAGCTTGGCAATACGGATATGTAGATCTCCTCCCATTGTAACCGACTCTGTGTAACCCTAGCCCTCTCTGGTGTCTATATAAACCGGAGGGCTTTAGTCCATAGGACGAACAACAATCATACCATAGGCTAGCTTCTAGGGTTTAGCCTCTCTGATCTCGTGGTAGATCTACTCTTGTACTACCCATATCATCAATATTAATCAAGCAGGACATAGGGTTTTACCTCCATCAAGAGGGCCCGAACCTGGGTAAAACATTGTGTCCCCTGCCTCCTGTTACCATCCGGCCTAGACGCACAGTTCGGGACCCCCTACCCGAGATCCGCCGGTTTTGACACCGACATTGGTGCTTTCATTGAGAGTTCCTCTGTGTCGTCGCCGTTAGGCTTGATGGCTCCTACTATCATCGATAGCGATGCAGTCCGGGGTGAGACTTTTCTCCCCAGACAGATCTTCGTCTTTGGCGGCTTTGCACTGCGGGCCAATTCGCTTGGCCATCTGGAGCAGATTGAAAGTTACGCCCCTGGCCACCAGGTCAGGTTTGGAAGCTTAAACTACACGGCCGATATCCGTGGAGACTTGATCTTCGACAGATTCGAGCCTCTACCTTGTGCGTCACGCGGTCGCGATGAGTACGATTTAGCTCTACCATCGGACAGCGTTCAGGAGATCGCACCGGCAGCCGCTCCGACCCTCAATTCGGAGCCAGTTGCGCCTTCCGCTGACGGGTGGATGGACCCCGCCACGGAGGCCTTACCCTCAGCGGCGATCGAGCCGAACATCGACCTTACCTTGCACAAGAGTCGTGTTGTTAAACTGCCGGATCCTTCTCCGGCTACGGACTCCGAACCGCCTGCGCCCGTTCCTATCGAATCCGATTGGGCGCCGATCATGGAGTTTACCTCCGTGGATATTTTTCATCACTCGCCCTTTGGCGACATACTGAACTCATTAAGGTCTCTCTCCTTGCCAGGAGGATCCTGGCCGAACTATGTCCGGCAGGACTGGGATGCGGACGACGAAGAAATTCGAGGCCCACCCACCACCCACTTAGTAGCCACTATCGATGACTTAACCGACATGCTCGACTTCGACTCCAAAGACATCGACGGTATGGACGACGATGCGGGAGGCGAAGAGGAACCACCGCCCACAGGGCACTGGACGTCCACCTCATCACATGGCGTATACATGGTGGACACACCAAAGTAAAACGACGGCGAGGAACAGAAGGACACAACGAAGGGTTGTCCCCTCGAGAAGCAGTCAAAGCGGCGGCGTAAGCGCCACCCCAAATCCCGCCTCGGCAGAAATAACGATCATACAGACCCAGCTTTGGAGCAGGGCGAACCACTGCCGGACCACGGCAATACGGAGAATCAAACCGAACAAACCGATTCTGTCAAAGATAATAGTCCGATGACATAACGCCGGACAGGCACCCGGAGCAACAGAATGCCCGTCAAAGGCTTGTTGCCACCGCTAGGAGTCTAAAAAAGCAGAAGCAAAGGCTCAAGGCTGCGCAGGACACACTCCAAATCAGATGGAGCAAAGTACTCAACACAGCAGTGAAGTATGGCGGTAATCGCCCCACCAAGAGCTACCAGAAGCGGAAGTTGCTACCTGAATTCGATGAGGAGGCCTTAGACCCCCCAAAAATTAAAACGGCCACTTGGCCGGATAGACGACCTCACGGCCAACATAGAGCGGCAAGCAATGCCGCACATAAGCCAATATGCGATCCACACGAGGGCTTGCATCAAAAGGACGACGCAACCAGATCCATCTATGGACCACGCAAGCACGCCCCAGCATACGATGCAACACACCAAACATCCGAACACCACGGCACACCCAGATACAGGGGCGCCGCACACCCCCTATGTTTCACCGATGAGGTGCTGGACCATGAATTTCCAGAGGGATTCAAACCCGTAAACATAGAGGCATACGACGGAACAACAGACCCTGGGGTCTGGATTGAGGACTATATCCTCCACATCCATATGGCTCGAGGAGACGATCTCCACGCCATTAAATACTTACCCCTCAAACTCAAAGGGCCAGCTCGGCACTGGCTTAAAAGCCTCCCCGAAAACTCCATTGGAAGCTGGGAAGAGCTCGAAGACGCTTTTCGGGCAAATTTTCAAGGGACTTATGTCCGACCCCCAGATGCAGACAATTTTTGTCATATAACTCAACAACCCGGAGAGTCAGCCCGAAAGCTTTGGAACAGGTTTCTTGCTAAGAAGAACCAAATAGTTGACTGTCCGGACGCTGAAGCCTTGGCAGCTTTTAAGCATAGCGTCCGCGACGAATGGCTTGCCAGACACCTCGGCCAAGAAAAGCCGAGAACAATGGCAGCATTAACAAGCCTCATGAACCGCTTTTGCGCGGGTGAGGACAGCTGGCTAGCCAGATGCAGCACCAGCGACCCAAGCACATCCGAAGTTAGAGATAAAAACGGGAAATCACGCCGCAGCAAAAATAATAAGCGTCGGAATAAAGAAGATAGCCCGAAGAGCACGGCGGTAAACGCCGAATTCAGAAGCTCTCGGCCAGGTCAGCAAAAGCCGCCCTCTAAAGGCGCCAGAGATGAACTATCCAGCCTGAACAAAATTCCGGACCAAATATGTCAGATCCATAGCACCCCTGGTAAACCCGCTAATCATACCCACAGAGAATGTTGGGTCTTCAAGCAGTCCGGCAAGCTCAACGCCGTACACAAGGAGGAGGATACACCAAGCGAAGATGAGGATGTGCCTCTCAAGCAAGACACTGGGGAACAAAAGAAGTTTCCACCAGAAGTCAAAACAGTCAACGTGTTACACGTGATCAAGGGAAGCAAAGTGGCCCTCCCAGATAAATATGCCCAAGGGCCTATCATCGTGAAATCCTGCCACTGTAGTCTCAACCGGTCACTTTCGACTATCGTGATTACTTAGCAAGTATCCGACGGGCAGGATGGGCTGCCCTGGTATTAGACCCAATAATTAACGGATACCACTTTACACGAGTCCTGATGGACGGTGGCAGCAGTTTAAACCTGATATACCAGGATACAATCCGCGAAATGGGGATAGACCCAACGAAAATTTGCCATAGCAACACTACCTTTAAAGGAGTAACGCCAGGCCCAGGGGCTCACTGCACGGGCTCCCTTCTACTAAAGATTATATTCGGCTTCCCCGATAACTCTCGTAGCAAACATTTAACCTTCCACATTGCTCCGTTCCAAAGCGGTTATCAAGCAATACTTGGACGCGAAGCTTTTGCTCGCTTTAATGCAATACCGCATTACGCTTCCCTCACGCTCAAGATGCCCGGTCCACGTGGCATCATTACAGTGAACGGAAATATTAAGCGATCTTTGCGCGCCGAAGAGAATGCGACTGCCTTGGCAGCCGCACACTAAAAACGGCCTCACCAACTAAAGCATTTGATAGGTCGTCAAGACCACGGACGCGGTTAGACGAGTCCGGTGCTGCTATATGTAATTTGTACCGGATTGATGGCCACACCCCTATTACAAATACAAGGGGCTCAACGCGCGCAGAAAAGTGGCAATTTCTACTCATTTTTAGTTATACATGGTTTCTTTAAAAACTATCTTTTTGCACGATAACTTTTTCACCTAAGTTCCTCTCTTTTACATATGATCATCATGCTACACCCGTCCAGGATATGGCACAACGGAGACACAGGCGCAGACGTGCAGCAGGGACCCGCTCCAAGGATTCCTTTTAGATTAAGACCCCGCGTAAACCTTTTTTACTGTATCTTGTTGATACACATCCCTCGAATTCTCAGTACAATTGAGAAGGATGCTGACGTCTTGGCATGTGGCCACGTCAGAATAATGCACATACCTGGACACAAGGGGCTTCTTATAAAGGGCGCTATTTAGGCCCAGTTTATACCATAAAGACCGAATACCTTAGGGAGTGTTCGACGTCGCGAGTTTGGCCTTATATGCATCAGCTCCGAATCATTGTCTTTGGTCAAATGTTGGGTTTGCCCGGCTCCTGTGTTTTGGTGCCTTACGTTCCGCTTTATCGGCTAAGGCAGCACCAGGAGAACTACTGCGATTGTGCCCTGGTTCATCCGGACGAGCACCTCAGTAGAGAAAGCCGAAAACTGACTGTCATGATATAGCGTGAGACTGGTCAACCACTCGATGACCTATCGGAATGTTGGAATTCCTCCGCCTTAACGAAGGGCCGTTTTTCGGCCAGGCATGTACGCACCCCGAGATCAGGAGAGTGCGGAGCCACCAGGGGCTATCTAGTAGCCCCACTGTCAAACTCCTATGGCTAAGTGAAAGTGTTAAAGCATTATAGTCTGGTTGCCTCGTTCGCTGCGCTATCACCTCCTTAATAGGACCAAGACGTTGGGTTAAGTGTGAACACGCATTCTTTGCGAGCACCTCCGCATTATATGTGTGGGGGTTGAAGCCGACGACTGCAATCTTTCAGGTTATATACATATATACATAAACGGCCGTATAGGAGGCATCACATTACTTTCCGGCAAAAGTATAAATACAGCCTTACTATATTTCATAAAAACATTGTGTTTACAATGGGAATACATGTCATTCAAACATAATATTCTTCGAGCACTGGGACTCTATCAAACGAGCATCCTCAAGAACCTCTTCAAAATAGTGCTCGGCAGCTACTCGGCCTATGGCCAAACCTTGCGCCGCAACAGTGGTAGCATCCATCTCCGCCCAATATGCTTTGACACGGGAAAAGGCCATCCGCGAGCCTTCTATGCATGCCGACCTCTTCATCGTGTTGATGCGCGGCACCGCGCCAAGGAACTGCTGCACTAAGCTGAAATAGCTGTTCGGCTTCGGCTTCTCCGGCCACAAAAGATCTACAACAGACCTCATGGCGAGTCCAGACAACCTATTAAGTTCGGCCCATTCGGCTAGCTAATCAGTCAAGGGAAGCGGACGCTCTGGAACGTTGAATTGCGACCAGAATAGCTTGTCCACTTCATGATCTGATTGATCTTGGAAGTATTCGACCGCATCGACAGCGCTCGCCGCCAAGTCCATATATGCATCTGCCGAACTCCACAGCCAATCCAGAGGGGCATACCGCGGATCTCCGAACTTCCTCCGCAGCAGAAAGGGCTTCCTAGCCGCAATATCCCCGGCTTCGCGCAGCTCCTCCTTCTTTGCCCTCATAGCAGAGCAACTGTCTTTGGTCCATAGGGGCCTTCTCAAGGTCCGCTGCCTTCACTCGGTTCTCTTCTTCAAGGAACTGGCAACGGTCGGCAGTGCCTTTTAATTCTACGGCCATCTTGGCCATCTTTCCTTTGCTTTCGCAATGGTCGGCCTTCTCGGCTCTTAACTCTTCGGCCGCCTTCAAAGCAGCCGCATTACTAACCCTTGCTTGTTCCTTGGCTCGGGCGAGTTCCGCCCGAAGGGTCTCCACAGTGGCAGCTTCGTCTGCAGTCACAACATATTAAAGATAATGGCATCATGCTGCTCTTATTATGTGACATTCACCAGAAAACATTACTTACCCTGTGATTCGTCAAGCCACTTGTTAACAAGCTCGATGTCGGCGTCTGTCGCATCCAGTTGCCGCTTTAATTCGGCAAACTCACTAGTCCGGCTAGCCACCGGAGCTTCCACCACATGCACATAAAGGCAGTCTGGTTATTGCATGGGACTATGATCCTCTATTCGCCGCCATTCTCAACGACAACCAGAGTCTCAGGGGCTACTATCTACACAGGGCACACCTAACATGTGCGGTACTATCAAATATTATTTCACGTACCTCAAAGCCTGTCAGTAGACTCATAAAGGCTTCATGTAATCCGCTTTCGGCGGACGAAATTCTTTCCATCACCGTAACCATCAGGTACGGTATTCTTCTGAGATGGCCGCTCGCCCCAACAGCTCCGTCAGAACGTCCGACCGCATACCAGACGGTGCCGGACTCTTTTGTTTGCTCTCTTCAACAGCCGGACGTTGGGGACTTCGGGTGACTATGGGATTATCTTCTGGCCTCACCGGATCCGGAGAGGCCCTCCGTGACGACACTTCGGGGTCGCCCGCTTCTTGAGCGGAGGAGTCCGGGGGAGGCGTTTCGCTCTCCATCATCTTTGGAAGAAGATCCCCCGAAGACGAGCTCAGTTGAGAAGGGCTAAGACCCGAACTGCATGATATATGCGGCGGTTATTCTCCTCAGAGGAAAGGTAGTATACCTTCACTATTAAAGTATTTTTTGGATCACTTACGACTCGTTGGAGGGCTGATCCCCCCGCGGACTGTGTGTGGCAAGAGCACCCCCCGAGGCAGGACCCTCTGTTGGAGACTTCTTCTCTCGTTTGGAGGCCTCGACTTCCGGATCCTCGGAAGTAGTCCTCTTCCTCCCCCGGTTATCCTCCTTTATGGAGGCGCTCATTCCCTCGGTTGGAACTGGCAGCGACGGGGGCCCGCTTCTGCCCATATTATTCCCCCCTGTATCTTCCTTCGAGGGCTCCGGGCAAGGTGCGAGCTCGAGCATCTTCTCCAATACCGGATTTTCCAAACCCTCAGGGAGGGGGGCCGAACACCGAATCATCTTTGCCTTTGTTAGCCAGTCCTGGTCAAAGAGCGATCTCTCAGAAATAACTTCATGATGAATAAAAGAAGGTGTGTTCGGCTAGAGGATTACTTACTTGTTCGGCGGCGCGGTTACTGCTTAGGCCCACGTCCTCAGTAGTATCCGGACACTCTATTTGAGGTCCGAAGAATGACTTGTACATCTCCTCGTGCGTCAGGCCGAGGAAACTTTGAATGGCACGCGGTCCTTCTGGGTTGAACTCCCACAAGCGAAGGGGCCGGCGTTTGCAGGGCTGGACTCGACGAACCAACATAACTTGCACTACCACAACCAAATTAAAGTCTCCCTCGAAGAGATCTTGAATGCGGCTTTGCAGTATAGGCACGTCCTTGGCTGGACCCCAGCTCAGTCCTCTGCTAATCCATGACATCAGTTGTGGTGGGGGGGGGGGGGCTGAGCGGAAAGCGGGGCAGCCGCCCACTTGGCACTTCTGGGAGCCGTGATGTAAAACCACTCCCGTTGCCATAATCTGGACACCTCTAGAAAGGAACCTTTCGGCCACGGGGCTCCTGCCATCTTGCTTATTGACGCGCCTTCGCACGCTGCATGTTGCCCTTCGATCATCTTCGGCTTCACTTCAAAGGTCTTGAGCTACAGACCGAAGTGAGGGGTAATGCGGAGGAAGGCCTCACACATGACAATAAATGTCGAGATGTGGAGAAAGGAGTCCGGAGCTAGATCGTGGAAATCTAGCCCGTAATAGAACATCAAACCCCTGATGAAGGGATCCAGAGTGAGGCCTAGGCCTCGGAGGAAGTGGGAGATGAACACGACGTTCTCATTGGGTTCGGGAGTGGGGACGACCTGCCCTCGAGCAGGCAGCCGATGCGAAACCTCGGCGGTCAGGTATCTGGCCTCCCTCAACTTCTTGATGTCCTCTTCCGTGACGGAGGAGGGCATCCATCGGCCTTGAAGGCTGGATCCGGACATGATTGAGGATCCGGAGCACCTGACCTGGGCTTTGGGTGTTATAACTCGAGGCGGGGGAGGGGTTCGATTGAGCACGAGAGGGAAAAAGCGAAAACCTTGTTCCTTTATAAAGAGGGTGAATATCAAGCGTCCTCTCCATAGCCGTTTGGGACTTGCCTATAATCTAGGAGTCCTAGACACGGTTGGGTTACCCACGACCGTATTAATGAGAATCCCGTAATTGGGGGAACACGATCTCTTCTTTGACAAGACGTGTCAAGAAACCGCCTCGCGTTATGTGTGGAGCTGGTTGAAGAAAAACGGTTCGAATAATCACCGGGCCATGACATAACGTCATGCTGCCAAAACAAGTCAGCAAATTAGATTTGCGAAAATATTATTCTCTCTACGGTGGTATGTGGAACTTATTTTGCAGAGCTGGACACTATCCTTGTGTTCAAAATCTTCTATGAAGTATTCGGATGAGGAACCCGCCTTGCAATGCCGAAGACAATCTGCGCGCCGGACTCGTCGTCATTGAAGCCTGGTTCAGGGGCTACTAAGGGAGTCCTGGATTAGGGGGTGTCCGGATAGCCGGACTATAACCTTTGGCCGGACTCTTGGACTATGAAGATACAAGATTGAAGACTTCGTCCCGTGTCCGGATGGGACTTTCCTTGGCGTGGAAGGCAAGCTTGGCAATACAGATATGTAGGTCTCCTCCCATTGTAACCGACTCTGTGTAACCCTAGCCCTCTCCGGTGTCTATATAAACCGGAGGGCTTTAGTCCATAGGACGAACAACAATCATACCATAGGCTAGCTTCTAGGGTTTAGCCTCTCTGATCTCGTGGTAGATCTACTCTTGTACTACCCATATCATCAATATTAATCAAGCAGGACGTAGGGTTTTACCTCCATCAAGAGGGCCCGAACCTGGGTAAAACATTGTGTCCCCTGCCTCCTGTTACCATCCAGCCTAGATGCACAGTTCGGGACCCCCTACCCGAGATCCGCCGGTTTTGACACCGACACATGGCATATCCATCTACTGCACCAGCCAATCTTTCTCCTGTCCTACCCCTCAACTGACCCTTTCACACCCCTTTCTCTCCTACACAAGTGTCGCTTCCTACTGCGTCTCGCCTTCGCCCTGGGCTGCCCAAGGCGACCACCACCTCTGAAATCCACATATCCTAGGTCCATGGTCGTTTCCCATGATAATGTGAACCCTGTAGTAGCATGGTTGTGTATCCATTCTCACCCACACGGGTTAGTAATGCTAGATCAACAAACTTCTATTGGGGGTTTACGGATCAACCCAACATGGCACTTTGTGATTGGGCATTGGTTGGGGTACTTGGCCCACCCTCCTGAAATTCAGGGGGCAAGTTTAATTTGTTGGGAGCACCCGATCCCGTAATGGTCCGTTGTTCTAGCATTTTTGCCACAAGGGTGATGGGAACATCGGTCGGCCACCCATTCATTGCTTTGTTCTGTTTCACGCTGGCCTCCATTATGATAGTCGTGTTTCAACTCAGTCCATGTCGTGGTCATTGCCACCGAGAGCCACATAATCAACATTGTGGAGCTCATCGACGAGCTCCAAGCCACATTATCGGTGTCAAAACTGGCGGATCTTGGGTAGGGGGTCCGAAACTGTGCGTCTAAGGCGGATGGTAACAGGAGGCAGGGGACACCATGTTTACCCAGGTTCGGGCCCTCTTGTTGGAGGTAATACCCTACGTCCTGCTTGATTGTTCTTGATGATATGAGTATTACAAGAGTTGATCTACCACGAGATCGTAGAGGCTAAACCCTAGAAGCTAGCCTATGGTATGATTGTATGTTGTCCTACGGACTAAACCCTCCGATTTATATAGACACCGGAGGGGGCTAGGGTTACACAGAGTCGGTTACAAGGGAGGAGATCTACACATCCATATTGCCTAGCTTGCCTTCCACGCCAAGGAAAGTCCCATCCGGACACGGGATGAAGTCTTCAATCTTGTATCTTCATAGCCCAACAGTCCGGCCAAAGGATATAGTCCGGCTGTCCGGAGACCCCCTAATCCAGGACTCCCTCAGTAGCCCCTGAACCAGGCTTCAATGACGATGAGTCCGGCGCGCAGTATTGTCTTCGGCATTGCAAGGCGGGTTCCCCTCTGAATACTCCATGGAAGATTTTGAACACCAGAATAGTGTTCGGCTCTGCAAAACAAGTTCCACATACTAGCGCAGAGAGAATAATATTTCCACAAATCTAATCTGCTGACGCGTTCTGACAACACGACGTCATGTCATGGCTCGGTCATTATTCGAACCGTTTTTCTCAACCAGCACCGCACATAACATGGGGCAGTTTTCTTGACATGTCTTGTCAAAGCAGAGATCGTGTCCCTCTTATTACGGGATTCTCATCAATACGGACGTGGGTAACCCAACCGTGCCATCAATTACGGTGCCTGGGGAATAAGCGATTTTACCAGGCAAGTGAGGAGACGCATCGCCTCTTTCGCCCTTATAAAGGGACAAGGATTTACCCCCTTTTACCCACGCCTTCTACCTCCCCGCTTATCCATTCTCACGCACTCGAGCTCCAGTGCCCAAGCTCGCGTTCTTCTTCTCAAACCACTCCAAGCATGTCCGGTGCAGGAGGCAAGTGGATGGTCTCCTCCGTCATGGAGGAGAACATCGCAAAGTTGCGGGCAGCCGGATACCTGGCCGCAGATATCGCGCACCGGCTGCTGGACGCAGGGCAGATCGTCCCTACGCCCGAACCCCATGAGAGGGTAGTTTTTCTTACCCATTTAGTCCGCGGACTGGGATTTTCATGATCTGGCCCCCAATTTCATCCTCAACATCTCGGTGTTTATCGTCGTGTGCGAGGCCTTCCTCCGCATCAGGCCCCACTTTGGCCTATGGCTGAAAACCTTCAATATTAAACCGAAGGTGGTGGGTGGCCAGCAAGTAGAGTGTGGAGGCGCCACGGTGGGAAAGATGCCTAACGTCACCTGGCTCGAGGGCACCTATGTGGATACCATAAAGGGGTGACAATCGGGGTGGTTCTACATCACCGAGCCGCGCAACTCCAACTGGGTGGCGGCCCCCAAATTTCGATCCGGAATCCCCACGCGGTTCACCTCCTGGAAAGAGAAGGGCCTGTCCTGGGGTTCTTCGGTAGAGTTGACCGGACTCCAGACCTGCATCAGGAACATGACGAGCAAGAAAATCAAGCTCGTCAACATGGTCCAGGTCATGCTCTTCCGCCGGATCCTCCCGTGTCAACGACGAGCATTCGATTTGTGGGAGTTCGACTCGGCCAAGCACCAGACGCTGCGAGAGCTCTATGACATGACGCACGAGGACATCTGGAGGGTGCTGTTCAAGGGCGCCAAGGTACCTCCTTCCCTCACCGAGGACCGCGGACTCAACGCAAAGCGCCGCGCCAATCTGGTAAGTTTTTATATCTCTCAGGGTATTTATTTGCCCCGGTTTAGTCATATGCAGGATCTAAGCTTCTATGTCATTAACAGGACTGGATAAAGACAGCGGAGCAGCTTGATTGCCCAGCCCCCCTGCCCGAAGATCCTGCAGACGCTCTCCTAACGGAGATGCTGACTCCGGCACCTTGATACGTCTCCAACGTATCTATAATTTTTGATTTCTCCATGCTATATTATCTACTATTTTGGACTATATTGGGCTTTATTTTCCACTTTTATATTATTTTTGGGACTAACCTATTAACCGGAGGCCCAGCCCATAATTGCTGTTTTTTTGCCTATTTCAGTGTTTCGGATAAACGGAATATCAAACGGAGTCCAAACGGAATAAAATCTTCGAAAACGTGATTTTCTCACCGAACGTGATCCAGGAGCCAAAAACCTAATTCCACCGACGTACTCCTTCCTCCTATATATACACACATACCCCCAAACAATCAGAACAGGAGCCAAAAACCTAATTCCACCGCCGCAACTTTCTGTATCCACGAGATCCCATCTTGGGGCCTGTTCCGGAGCTCCACCGGAAGAGGGCCGTCATCACGGAGGGATTCTACATCATCCTAGCCCCTCCGATGAAGTGTGAGTAGTTTACCTCAGACCTTCGGGTCCATAGTTAGTAGCTAGATGGCTTCTTCTCTTCTCTTTGAATCTCAATACAAAGTTCTCCCCCTCTCTGTGGAGATCTATTCGATGTAATCTTCTTTTTGCGGTGTGTTTGTTGAGACCGATGAATTGTGGGTTTATGATCAAGTCTATCTATGAATAATATTTGAATCTTCTCTGAATTCTTTTATGCATGATTGGTTATCTTTGCAAGTCTCTTCGAATTATCCGTTTGGTTTGGCCAACTAGATTGGTAGTTCTTGCCATGGGAGAAGTGCTTAGCTTTGGGTTCGATCTTGCGGTGTCCTTACCCAGTGACAGAAGGGGCAGCAAGGCACGTATTGTATCATTGTCATCAAGGATAACAAGATGGGGTTTATTTCATATTGCATGAATTTATC
This sequence comes from Triticum urartu, assembly GCF_003073215.2. NCBI lineage: Eukaryota > Viridiplantae > Streptophyta > Magnoliopsida > Poales > Poaceae > Triticum > Triticum urartu. Next base: position 585,931,920 of record NC_053024.1, read on the forward strand.
TCTCTACATCATGTCATCTTGCTTAAGGCGTTACTCTGTTTTTAACTTAATACTCTAGATGCATGCCGGATAGCGGTCGATGAGTGGAGTAATAGTAGTAGATGCAGAATCGTTTTGATCTACTTGTCACAGACATGATGCCTATATACATGATCATGCCTAGATATTCTCATAATTATGCTCAATTCTATCAATTGCTCAACAGTAATTTGTTCACCCACCGTAGAATACTTATGCTCTTGAGAGAAGCCACTAGTGAAACCTATGGCCCCCGGGTCTATTCTCATCATATCAATCTCCATCACTTTTATATTGTTTTGCTATTTACTTTGCTTTTACTTTTTTACTTTGCATCTTTATATCAAAAATACCAAAAATATTCTATCTACCAGATCTCACTCTCGTAAGTGACCGTGAAGGGCTTGACAACCCCTAATCGCGTTGGTTGCGAGTAGCTATCGCTTTGTGCAGGTACGAGGGACTTGAGCGTGGGCTCCTACTGGATTGATACCTTGGTTCTCAAAAACTGAGGGAAATACTTACACTACTCTGCTGCATCATCCCTTCCTCTTCGGGGAAAACCAACGCAAGCTCAAGACGTAGCAAGAAGGATTTCTGGCGCCATTGCCGGGGAGTCTACGCAAAAAGTCATATACCAAGTACCCATCACAATCCCTATCTCTCGCATTACATTATTTGCCATTTGCCTCTCGTTTTCCTCTCCCCCAATTCATCCTTGCCGTTTTATTCGCCCTCTCTCTCTATCCTCCCTCTCTATTTGCCTTTTTTGTTTGCTTGTGTGTTAGTTTGTTTGCCTGCTTGTCGTTATGTCTGAAACTGGGAAAGTTATCGCCAATTTGGGCGATAACAATATCATGGAAGATTCTGATACTCCTGCTAAAGAACCTACCATCTTTCATACAAAAAAATTCCGTGTTGGTAGTGGTAATATTATTGGAAAAGGAGTTATTCAAGATTTCTTTACTTCTGCCGGTGCTTTACCTTCTATGGGTAGTTCTATCCTTCACAGAACTAGTAGTCTTGTGGTTGCTATTGCCATGCTTGTAGTTGAACTTGAAAGACAATTCATGCACATGCATCCTTCTATACAAAGGATTTTTCTAGAATTTTCTAATATTGAGCATTCTTCTATTAAGCATGCCGCTACTATCTTTTTGGCTCATGAGTTTAGATTCATAATAATAGAAGCCAAATAAATCTTTGCACATTATAGGGTGGACGCTTGCCGTCCTCCCATAGAGGCTATCCTCTTTGATCAAGAAGAAATAATGCGTTTTCAATCTCTAGACTATGTTGCTTTTAATGAAAATCTTAGAAGAAAGGTTCCTACCAATGTTCTAGTTGATAGAATTTCTGAACTTAATGATGATTTGGCTATTTGAAATAGTGAACTAGGATATTCTCTTGAATATAGGCTCACGAAGTTCTGTCAAAAGAATGCTTATAATGATGAATTGGTTGTGCATTATGAAGGACCGAAGGAGGAACCTATACCTCCCAAGGTTGATCTTGGGGACTTTTGTCCCGTTAAATTTAGTCCTTTTGATTACTTTTTCTTGCCTCAAAGAAAACTTTCTGCCGAACGTAGAGAATATGAAATGAGTTTCACCAATCTATCTTATTACTATGGCAATACCTAGATCTATTCTTGCTCGTTATGCCTAGCTAGGGGCGTTAAACGATAGCGCTTGTTGGGAGGAAACCCAATTTTATTTTTATTCCTTGCTTTTTGCTCCTGTTTAGTAATAAATAAATTATTTAGCCTCTGTTTTGGTGGTGTTTTTGTGTTTAATTAGTGTTTGTGCCAAGTAGAACCGTTGGGAAGACTTGGGGAAAGTCTTGTTGAACTTGCTGTAAAAAACAGAAACTTTAGCGCTCACGAGAACTGCTGTCATTTTTATTTGAAGAGTGCTATTTAGTTAATTATTTTTGCAGATGATTAATAGATAAATTCCTCACGTCCAGCAATTTATTTTAGAATTTTTGGGGTTCCAGATCTTGCGCTAGCTACAGATTACTACAGACTGTTCTGTTTTTGACAGATTCTGTTTTTCGTGTGTTGTTTGCTTATTTTGATGAATCTATGGCTAGTAACATAGTTTATAATCCATAGAGAATTTGTAATACAGTAGGTTTAACACCAATATAAATAAATAATGAGTTCATTACAGTACCATGAAGTGGTCTTTTGTTTTCTTTCGCTAACGGAGCTCACGAGTTTTCTATTTTGAGTTTTGTGTTGTGAAGTTTTCAAGTTTTGGGTGAATTCTTTTGATCATGGAACAATGAGTGGCAAGAGCCTAATCTTGGGGATGCCCATGGCACCCCCAAGATAATCCAAGGACACCAAAAATTCAAAGCTTGGGGATGCCCCCGGAAGGCATCCCCTCTTTCGTCCAGTTCCATCGGTAATTTACTTGGAGCTATATTTTTATTCACCAACATGATATGTGTTTTGCTTGGAGCGTCTTGTATTATTTGTGTCTTTGTTTGTTAGTATGCCACAATCATCCTTGCTTTACACACCTTTTGAGAGAGCCATACATGAATTAAAATTTGATAGAATACTCTACGTGCTTCACTTATATCCTTTGAGCTAAGTAGTTTTGCTCTATGTGCTTCACTTATATCTATTGAGCTAAGTAGTTTTGCTCTGTGTGCTTCACTTATATATTTTGAGCGTTATAATTTTGCTCTATGTTCTTCACTTAGATCTTTTAGAGCATGGTGGTGGATATGTTTTAAAGAACTATTGATCTCTCATGCTTCACTTAAATTAATTTGAGAGTCTCTTAATAGCATGGTAATTTGCCTAATAATAATATGCTTGGTATTCAAAATTTGTGAAACTCTCTTTTGAGTGTGTTGAATACTAAGAAAAGATTGAAGCATGATAATTGTTTTGAGTTATGGAGGTGATAATATTAAAGTCATGCTAGTTGAGTAGTTGTGAATTTAAAGAATACTTGTGTTAAAGTTTGTGATTCCCGTAGCATGCACGTATGGTGAACCGTTATGTGATGAAGTCAGAGCATGATTTATTTATTGATTGTCTTCCTTATGAGTGGCGGTCGGGGACGAGCGTTGGTCTTTTCCTACCAATCTATCCCCCTAGGAGCATGCGCGTAATACTTTGCTTTGATAACTTCTAGATTTTTGCAATAAGTATATGAGTTCTTTATGACTAATGTTGAGTCCATGGATTATACGCACTCTCACCCTTCCACCTTTGCTAGCCTCTCTGATACCGTGCAACTTTCACCGGTATCATACACCTACCATATACCTTCCTCAAAACAGCCACCATACCTACCTATTATGGCATTTCCATAGCCATTCCGAGATATATTGCCATGCAACTTTCCACCATCTAGTTCATCATGACACACTTCATCATTTTCATATTGCATATCCCGGCACACCGCCAGATGCATTCACATAGAGTCATATTTTGTTCTAAGTATCGAGTTGTAATTGTTGAGTTATAAGAAAAATAAAAGTGTGATGATCATCATTATTAGAGCATTGTCCCAGTGAGGAAAGAATGATGGAGACTATGATTCCCCCATAAGTCGGGATGAGACTCCGGATGAAAAAAGAGGCCATAAAAAATAGAAAAGGCCCAAACAAAAAAATGATGAGAGAAAAAGAGAGAAGGGACAATGTTACTATCCTTTTACCACACTTGTGCTTCAAAGTAGCACCATGATCTTCATAGTAGAGAGTCTCTCATGTTATCACTTTCATATACTAGTGGGAATTTTTCATTATAGAACTTGGCTTGTATATTCCAATGATGGGCTTCCTCAAATTGCCCTAGGTCTTCATGAGCAAGCAAGTTGGATGCACACCCACTTAGTTTCTTTTTGAGCTTTCATATACTTATAGCTCTAGTGCATCCATTGCATGGCAATCCCTACTCACTCACGTTGATATCTATTGATGGGCATCTCCATAGCCCGTTGATACTCCTAGTTGATGTGAGACTATCTTCTCCTTTTTGTCTTCTCCACAACCACCATTCTATTCCACCTATAGTGCTATATCCATGGCTCACGCTCATGTATTGCGTGAAGATTGAAAAAGTTTTGAAAAAGTTAGAGTATGAAACAATTGCTTGGCTTGTCATCGGGGTTGTGCATGATTTAAATACTTTGTGTGGGGAAGATGGAGCATAGCCAGACTATATGATTTTGTAGGGATAGCATTCTTTGGCCATGTTATTTTGAGAAGACATAATAGCTTTGTTAGTATGCTTGAAGTATTATTATTTTCTATGTCAATATAAACTTTTATCTTGAACATTTCTAATCTGAATATTCATACCACAATTAAGAAGATTTGCATTTAAACTATGCCAAGTAGCACTCCGCATAAAAAATTCTCTTTTTATCATTTACCTACTCGAGGACGAGCAGGAATTAAGCTTGGGGATGCCTGATACGTCTCCAACGTATATATAATTTTTGATTGCTCCATGCTATATTATCTACTGTTTTGGACTATATTGGGCTTTATTTTCCACTTTTATATTACTTTTGGGACTAACCTATTAACCGGAGGCCAACCTAGAATTGCTGTTTTTTTGCCTTTTTCAGTGTTTCAGATAAACGGAATATCAAACGGAGTCCAAACGGAATAAAATCTTCGGAAACGTGATTTTCTCACCGAACGTGATCCAGGAGCCAAAAACCTAATTCCACCGACGTACTCCTTCCTCCTATATATACACACGTACCCTCAAACGATCAGAACAGGAGCCAAAAACCTAATTCCACCGCCGCAACTTTCTGTATCCACGAGATCCCATCTTGGGGCATGTTCTGTAGCTCCGCTGGAAGAGGGCCGTCATCACAGAGGGATTCTACATCATCCTAGCCCCTCCGATGAAGTGTGAGTAGTTTACCTCAGACCTTCGGGTCCATAGTTAGTAGCTAGATGGCTTCTTCTCTCTCTTTGAATCTCAATACAAAGTTCTCCCCCTCTCTCGTGGAGATCTATTCGATGTAATCTTCTTTTTGCGGTGTGTTTGTTGAGATCGATGAATTGTGGGTTTATGATCAAGTCTATCTATGAATAATATTTGAATCTTCTCTGAATTCTTTTATGCATGATTGGTTATCTTTGCAAGTCTCTTCGAATTATCCGTTTGGTTTGGCCAACTAGATTGGTATTCTTGCCATGGGAGAAGTGCTTTGCTTTGGGTTCGATCTTGCGGTGCCCTTACCCAGTGACAGAAGGGGCAGCAAGGCACGTATTGTATCGTTGCCATCGAGGATAAAAAGATGGGGTTTATTTCATATTGCATGAATTTATCTCTCTACATCATGTCATCTTGCTTAAGGCATTACTCTGTTTTTAACTTAATACTCTAGATGCATGCTGGATAGCGGTCGATGAGTGGAGTAATAGTAGTAGATGTAGAATCGTTTCGATCTACTTGTCATGGACGTGATGCCTATATACATGATCATGCCTAGATATTCTCATAATTATGCTCAATTCTATCAATTGCTCAACAGTAATTTGTTCACCCACCGTAGAATACTTATGCTCTTGAGAGAAGCCACTAGTGAAACCTATGGTCCCCGGGTCTATTCTCATCATATCAATCTCCATCACTTTTATATTGTTTTGCTATTTACTTTGCTTTTACTTTTTACTTTGCATCTTTAAATCAAAAATACCAAAAATATTCTATCTATCAGATCTCACTCTCGTAAGTGACCGTGAAGGGCTTGACAACCCCTAATCGCGTTGGTTGCGAGTAGCTATCGCTTTGTGCAGGTACGAGGGACTTGAGCGTGGGCTCCTACTGGATTGATACCTTGGTTCTCAAAAACTGAGGGAAATACTTACGCTACTCTGCTGCATCATCCCTTCATCTTCGGAGAAAACCAACGCAAGCTCAAGACGTAGCACACCTTACGAGGTGCCGGTGAAGAAGACCAAGAAGAAGGCCGCGGGGACCCGAAAGGGTCTCCGGTGCAAGGTTGTATCGGACTCATCGTCCGATGATTCTGACACGCACTCCTCCCACGAAGACGAGGAGGAGGAAGAGGAAAGTTTTCCCCCCAGCCGGGGGAGACAAGAAAAGGAAGGCCGACCCAACCGGGGAGGCCGGAGGGTCCAAGAAGGGAAGGACCCTCCATCCGGACTGCTCCACTACGGCCGCCCACAGCGACGACGAGTGGTTCCCCAGGGACAAGCCCCTGGCGAAGTCGTAAGTATCCGGATACCATAGTAATTGGTATGTTTTGTTGCACTGCTTCTACTTATGCCGAATATGATTATGCAGCCCGTCCCGAGCCCGTATCGACGTATCTTCGTCGGACGGTTCTTTGGACTCGTCGGATATGAATAGCGATTCACTTCCGACCGCCTCCACCCCTTGCCCTGCGGACAACGTCGAAGTGTTGTCTAAACAGGCACCGGGCCAAGGGGAGGTAGTCTTGGGGGCGCCTCGAGGCGACCTTCTGGACCCTGGGAGCAAAGGGAGAAAAATCCCCACGGGCTCCAAGTTCGGCCCCCAGCCGAACACTACGCCGGAACCTTTGATGGTTCCGGACTCCGGCAGGCGACCCCTCGTTAAGAGGGGCAAGCCGCCCATGCCGGTGGCCTCTGTCCAGCCAGAGGCGCCGGACAACTTGCTGGAAGCGCTTCGCGGCGCTTCCATCAACGAAGAGCACCGCACTATCATGAGTGCGGTGATCGAGAAAGTCAGTCCGCCAAGAACGGACTGACCGAAGCTTGCGCCAGCCTCCTAACAGGCTTTGAGGTAAGCAATGAAGATATAGGAAAATATGACCGCATGGACACCAGCCCCTGATGCTCTGTTCGGCGTTCGGAAAGAAAGGCCGAATAGAGGATCAAATGATAACTCGGGAGTCTAATAAGAAAAATGTCTATGTGTATGTGTAGGCTTCACTGCTGGCCGCTGCCGCACGTACTGCGGAGGTCTCTGCGCTGAAGCAGGACCTAGAGCGGTCCGAGGACGAGCTCGGCCTTACCAAGAGGCAGCTCGAGGAGAGCAAAGGTAAGCAATACCCTTGTCTATATATTTAAAAAGAAGATCAAGTGTAAAGTAATAGGATCATCATGGATTTTCCAGGGGCCACGACCGAAGTGGCAACCCTGAGGAAGGCGCTGTCCGAGGCCGAAGACAAAGCGGCCAAGAGCGCATTGAGCGGGAGAAGGAAGAAGCCCGAGTAGGCGAGGTGCAGCAAGAGCTCGAGGCTCTCGCCAAAAAGCACGAGTCCTTGGAGCTTGACTCTAAGACGCGAGAGTCCGAGCTCGCGCAGGCGCTTGAAAGCGTCCGGAGCGCCAAGGCCGAAGCCCACAAGGCCCTCCAGGAGATTGATGCGGTGAAGAAGATAGCAGCGGGTAAGGCATTCATTATGCAAATCAAGCATGTGGACGAAACTTTCCTGTTACTTACCCGAATTCGGAGCTCTCCAGGGGCGTTTACAGATCTTCCCCGCAGTGTACTGGATGCCGCGGAGTTTTACCGAGCTCAGGAGGGGAGCTCGACGGAAAAGTTGTTCTGGTCTCAGTATACTGGGACCGAACACCCCGTGCCCTTGAGCGACCAGCTGAAGCAATTGGTCAAGCTTCACAAGGCGACCAAACAGGCCATGAGGGGCCTTATAGACCGGATGTGGCCTGGCGAGCCCCTGCCCGGCAGCTACTTCGGTCTAGTGAGGCGGCTAGTGGATGCCTGCCCACGGCTTGAAGTTATAAAGCGGCCCGTCTGCATCGAGGGTGCGCGCAGGGCTTTTGCCCGGTGATGACCCACAAGTATAGGGGATCTATCGTAGTCCTTTTGATAAGTAAGAGTGTCGAACCCAACAAGGAGCAGAAGGAAATGATAAGTGGTTTTCAGCAAGGTATTCACTACAAGTACTGAAATAAGTGGTAACGAATAGTTTTGTGATAAGATGATTTGTAACGAGCAACAAGTAACAAAAGTAAATAAAGTGCAGCAAGGTGTCCCAATCCTTTTTGTAGCAAAGGACAAGCCTGGACAAGCTCTTATATAAGGAAAAGCGCTCCCGAGGACACATGGGAATATCATCAAGCTAGTTTTCATCACGTTCATATGATTCGCGTTCGGTACTTTGATAATTTGACATGTGGGTGGACCGGTGCTTGGGTGCTGTTCTTACTTGAACAAGCATCCCACTTATGATTAACCTCTATTGCAAGCATCCGCAACTACAACAAAAGTATTAAGGTAAACCTAACCATAGCATGAAACATATGGATCCAAATCAGCCCCTTACGAAGCAACGTATAAACTAGGGGTTAAGCTTCTGTCACTCTAGCAACCCATCATCTACTTATTACTTCCCAATGCCTTCCTCTAGGCCCAAATAATGGTGAAGTGTTATGTAGTCGACGTTCACATAACACCACTAGAGGCTAGACAACATACATCTCATCAAAATATCGAACGAATACCAAATTCACATGACTACTAATAGCAAGACTTCTCCCTTGTCCTCGGGAACAAACGTAACTACTCACAAGGCATATTCATGTTCATAATCAGAGGGGTAATAGTATGCATAAAGGATATGAAAATATGATCTTCCACCAATTAAGCCAACTAGCATCAACTACAAGGAGTAATTAACACTACTAGCAACCTACTAGCACCAATCCCGGACTTGGAGACAAGAATTGGATACAAGATATGAACTAGGGTTTTGAGATGAGATGGTGCTGATGAAGATGTTGATGGAGATTGCCCTCTCCCGATGAGAGGAGCATTGGTGATGACGATGACGATGATTTCCCCCTCTGGGAGGGAACTTTCCCCGACAGAACAGCTCTGCCGGAGCCCTAGATTGGTTCCGCCTCGTGGCGGTGGAGTTTCCTCCCGAAAGGTTGCTTCTGATTTTTTCCCATCAAAAGAGTCCATATAGCAGAAGATGGTCACTGGAGGGACACCAGGGGCCCCACGAGGTAGGGGGGCGCGCCGAGGGGGTAGGGCGCGCCCCCACCCTCGTGGGCAGGGTGTGGCCCCCCTGGTGAAGTTCTTGTGCTCAATGTTTTTTATATATTTGGAAAACATCATCCGTGAAGTTTCAGGACTTTTGGAGCTGTGTAGAATAGGTCTCTAATATTTGCTCCTTTTCCAGCCAGAATCCCAGCTGCCGGCATTCTCCCTCTTTATGTAAACCTTGTAAAATAAGAGAGAATAGGCATAAGTATTGTGACATAATGTGTAATAACAGCCGATAATGCAATAAATATTGATATAAAAGCATGATGCAAAATGGACGTATCAACTCCCCCAAGCTTAGACCTTGCTTGTCCTCAAGCGAAAAGCCGAAATCAAAAAATATGTCCACATGTTTAGAGATGAAGGTGTCGATAAAAATAAAATACGGACATGAGGGCATCATGATCATTCTTAGAACATCAACTTATATAATTCTTGTCATATGATATGCTAGAGTAATAATTCAATCACAATATCAAGTATGAATCGTAAACTTCATTGAAAACTAACAAACTATAATCTCAGTCATTGAAGCAATTGCAATTTATCATAACATAGGAAAGAGTCAACGTATAAGAGCTTTTCAGCAAGTCCACATACTCAACTATCATATAATCTTTCACAATTGCCGACACTCACGCAATACTTATGGGTATGGAGTTTTAATCGGACACAGAGAAAGATAGGGGCTTATAGTTTTGCCTCCCAACGTTTTACCTCAAGGGTAATGTCAACAGTAATAGTTCATGAAGACTCACATCCAATTAGCCATATATACCGGGATCTTTCCAACATATTGTGCTTGCCAAAGGATAAAATGTAAAAAGGAAGGGTGAGGATCACCATGACTCTTTTGCAGTGTAGGAGATAAAAGTAAAAGATAGGCCCTTCGCAGAGGGGAGTAGAGGTTGTCATGCGCTTTTATGGTTGGATGCACAAAATCCTAATGTGAACGAACATCACTTTATATTGCCACTTGTGATATGGACCTTTATTATGCAGTCTGTTGCTTTTATTCCTTCCATATCACACGATTGTATAGAGCTTATTTCTACCACACCAATCAATCATACATATTTAGAGAGCAATTTTTATTGCTTGCACCGATGACAACTTACTTGATGGGTCTTACTCAATCCATAGGTAGATATGGTGGACTCTCATGGCAAAACTGGTTTAAGGGTATTTGGAAGCACAAGTAGTATCTCTACTTGGTGCAATGAATTTGGCTAGCATGAGGGGGAAAGGCAAGCTCAACATGTTGGAGGGTCCAAGACAATATAATTTATCTCAGATGTAAGAAAACATAACCCATTATGTTGTCTTCCTTGTCCAATGTCAACTCTTTAACATGTCATATTTAGTTGAGTGCTCACAATCATAAAAGATGTACAAGATAGTATATTTATATGTGAAGACCTCTCTTTCTCTATTACTTCCTATTAATTGCAACGATGACCAAAACTATGTTTGTCAACCCTCAACAACTTTTATTCATCACACTCTTTCTATGTGAGCTCATTACTCTCCATAAGAGTCACATGATCTCTTTGTTTCTTTTTATTTCTTTCTCTTTTCTTTTATGCACTTGGGATCATGGCAAAAATAAGCAAGCCCTTGACTCAACACTAATCTTTATTATATAGCTCAAGGACTCGATTACATAGAAGGATAATAAAGCAAAACTCACGACTAGATCATACTAAGAACTTTTATTCTACTAGATCAAAATATTACCAAAAGGATCAAACTAAGAAAAATGGTAAAGATAAAAGTGATGGTGATACGATACCGGGGCACTCCCCCAAGCTTGGCAGTTGCCAAGTGGAGTGCCCATACCCAGGTGATTATGTCTCTCTTTTCGGGGATGGTGATGTGATGTTCTTGGCGATGATGCCCCTCAAGATACGATTCTCCTCCTCAAGCTTGTTGACTTGCTTCTTGAGATCCATTATTTCCTTTCGGAGTTTTCCTGTAACAGCCAAAGCTCCCTGCACCCAAGGGTGCTGCATAGCTGCGGGAGAACCAGTGACACTCTTTTTCATATTCTCATAAGAAAGAAATCTGACATTGGAAGGGATAACCGAGTTTGGAATAGCCGAGCTCTGCAGTTCTCCCATTGTGAATCCAGCTTGGAGGCGGGAAGTGACTTCTTGATCCTCCATGGCATCTATCCTCATCAAATCAGCCTCCATCTCTTCCTTCGTTGCTGGCCCAAAGGGGTCAACATGATTGTTTGTTGTTGATCCCGGTGCCGGAAGAGACACCCGGCTCTCCCCGACTGACTCTTGCGAAGACATCCTGCTCTAATCTGCAGCAGTAACAGCTCGAAACACAAAGAGGAGATTTTTGTGTGATACGGGAGTCAAAACCCCCGGGAGGTTATATAATGAATTTTTACCGACCAAAATACGTGTTCTGTAAGAAAACGGAGTCCGGAGAGCACACGAGGTGCCCACGAGGTAGGGGGCGCGCCCTCCACCCTCGTGGAGCGCTCGTGTCCTTCCCGGACTGCTGCTTATTTTTTTATTTTTCTTAATATTTCAAAACGGAGAAATATTGCCTTAAAAACTATTTTGGAGTCGGTTTACTTACCGTACCACATACCTATTCCTTTTCGGAGTATGGAACATTCCGGAAAGTGTCCCTTATGTATTCCTTCGGGGTTATGGTTTCAATAACATTGGTTTCAATATTTATGGGATTACCTGAGATATAATGTTTGATTCTTTGACCGTTCACCACCTTCGGATTTGTGCCTTCGAAGTTGTTGATTTTTATGGCACCGGAACGGTAGACCTCCTCGATAACGTAAGGACCCTCCCATTTAGAGAGAATTTTTCCCGCAAAAAATCTTAAACGAGAGTTGTATAGCAATACATAATCACCTACGTTAAACTCACGCTTTTGTATCCTTTTGTCATGCCATCTTTTAACTTTTTCTTTAAACAACTTGGCATTTTCGTAGGCTTGGGTTCTCCATTCATCAAGTGAGTTAATATCAAATAACCTCTTCTCACCAGCAAGTTTAAAATCATAATTTAGTTCTTTAATAGCCCAATAAGCCTTGTGTTCTAGTTCGAGAGGTAAGTGACATGCTTTTCCATAGACCGTTTTATACGGAGACATACCCATAGGATTTTTATATGCAGTTCTATAGGCCCATAATGCATCATCAAGTTTCTTGGACCAGTTCTTTCTGGACCTATTAACAGTCTTTTGCAAAATTAATTTGAGTTCTCTATTACTCAATTCTACTTGACCACTAGACTAAGGGTGATAAGGGGATGCGATTCTATGATTAACATCATATTTAGCAGGCATTTTACGGAAAGCACCATGAATAAAATATGAACCACCATCAGTCATTAAATATCTAGGGACTCCAAACCTTGGAAAGATAACTTCTTTAAGCATTTTAATAGAAGTGTTATGATCAGCACTACTAGTTGGAATAGCTTCTGTCCACTTAGTAACATAATCAATAGCAACTAAAATATGTGTATAACCATTAGAGGAAGGAAAAGGTCCCATATAGTCAAAGCCCCAAACATCAAATGGTTCAATAACAAGTGAATAATTCATAGGCATTTCTTGACGTCTACTAATATTACCAATTCTTTGACATTCATCACAAGATAAGACAAACTTACGGGCATCCTTGAAGAGAGTAGGCCAATAAAAACCAGATTGTAGTACCTTATGTGCAGTTCTATCTCCAGCATGGTGCCCTCCATAAGCTTCGGAGTGACACTTGCATAGGATCTGTTCCTGTTCATGCTCAAGTACACAACGTCTAATAACACCATCTACTCCTTCTTTATAAAGATGTGAGTCATCCCAAAAGTAATGCCTCAAATCATAGAAGAACTTTTTCTTTTGCTGGTATGTGAAACTAGGTGGTGTAAACTTAGCAACAATGTAATTAGCATAATCAGCATACCATGGAGCAGTATGGGAAGCATTTATGACATTTAATTGCTCATCAGGAAAGCTATCATCAATAGGTAGTGGGTCATCAAGCACATTTTCTAACCTAGACAAGTTGTCTGCAACGGGGTTCTCGGCTCCTTTTCTATCAACAATATGCAAATCAAATTCTTGTAGTAAGAGAACCCATCTAATAACTCTAGGTTTAGCATCTTTCTTTTCCATAAGATATTTAATAGCAGCGTGATTAGTGTGAATAGTTACTTTAGAATCAATAATATAAGGTCTAAACTTATCACAAGAAAATACAACTACTAATAATTCTTTTTCAGTAGTAGCATAGTTTCTTTGAGCATTGTCTAGAGTTTTACTAGCATATTGAATAACATTTAGTTTCTTACCTAGAACAACACCTACATCATAATCACTAGCATCACACATAATTTCAAAGGGTAAATTCCAATCAGGTGGCTAAACAATAGGTGTAGAGATCAATGCTTCTACGCAATCATCATCAAAGACAAATGGTATATCTTTTTGTAATAAATTAGTCAGAGGCGGAGAGATTTTTGAGAAGTCCTTAATGGACCTCCTATAAAATCCTGCATGACCAAGGAAACTTCTTATACCTTTGATGTCCTTGGGACATGGCATCTTTTCAATAGCATCAACCTTGGCTTTATCAACTTTAATACCTCTTTCAGAAACTTTATGCCCCAAGACAATACCTTCATTAACCACAAAGTGGCACTTTTCCCAATTCAAGACAAGATTAGTTTCTTCACATCTCTGCAAAACTCGATCAAGGTTGCTCAATTAATCATCAAAAGAAGATCCATAGACGGAAAAGTCATCCATGAAAACCTCACAAATCTTTTCACAAAAGTCAGAGAATATAGCCATCATGCATCTTTGAAAGGTAGCAGGTGCATTACATAAACCAAAAGGCATACGTCTATAAGCAAAAGTACCAAAAGGGCATGTAAAAGTAGTCTTTGATTGATCTCTGGCTGACACAGGTATTTGAGAGAAACCAGAATAACCATCTAGAAAGCAAAAATGTGTATGTTTGGATAATCTTTCTAGCATTTGATCGATAAAAGGTAAGGGGTAATGATCCTTTTTAGTAGCCTTATTTAATTTGCGGAAATCAATTACCATCCTATAACCAGTAATAATTCTTTGAGGAATCAATTCATCTTTATCATTAGGAACAACAGTAATACCTCCCTTCTTAGGGACACAATGGACAGGGCTTACCCACTAACTATCAGCAACGGGGTAAATTATACCTGCCTCAAGGAGCTTTAATATCTCCTTTCTTACCACCTCTTTCATTTTAGGATTCAGTCGGCGTTGATGATCACGAACTGGTTTAGCATCTTCTTCCAAATTAATTTTATGTTGACATAGTGGTACTAATGCCCTTAAGATCATCAAGAGTATACCCAATATCAACACGGTGCTTCTTCAGAATTTTCAATAATCTCTCTTCTTCATGTTCTGAAAGGTTAGCACTAATAATAACAAGATATATCTTTTTCTCATCAAGGTAAGCATATTTAAGAGTATCCGGTAAAGGTTTAAGCTCAAACACGGGATCACCCTTGGGTGGAGGAGGATCCCCTAGGATTTCAACAAGTAAATTGTGTTTCAAAATAGGTTCCTGTTTAAAGAATACTTCATCTAATTCCCTTCTTTCATTCATAAACATATCATTTTCATGATCTAGCAAATATTGTTCTAAAGGATCACTAGGAGGTACGGCAATAGAAGCAAGACCAATAATTTCATCTTTACTAGGTAATTCTTCCTCATGGTGTTGTCTACTAAATTTAGAAAAATTAAATTCATGAGTCATATCATCTAAACCGACAGTAACAACATCTCTTTTGCAATCTATGGTAGCATTAACAGTATTTAAGAAGGGTCTACCAAATATAACGGGACAAAAGCTATCTTGTGGGGAACCAAGAACAAGAAAATCAGCAGGATATTTAGTTTTCCCACACAAGACTTCAACATCTCTAACAATTCCCATTGGTGAAATAGTATCTCTATTAGCAAGTTTAATTGTGACATCAATATCTTCTAACTCAACAGGTGCAATGTCATGCATAATTTCTTTGTATAAGTCAATAGGTATTGCACTAGCACTAGCAGCCACATCACATAAGCCATGATAACAATGATCTCCTATTTTAACAGAAATAATAGGCATGCCTATCACAGGTCTAGGTTTATCTGTATCATGAGGTTTAGCAATTCTAGCAATTTCATTACAGAAATAAATAACATGCCCATCTATATTATCAGACAAGAGATCTTTGACAATAGCAATATTAGGTTCAACTTTAACTTGCTCAGGAGGTGTATATGTTTTAATATTGCTCTTACGAACCACAGTTGAAGCTTTAGCATGATCCTTGATCCTAACAAGGAAAGGCGGTTTCTCAACATAAGAAGTAGGAACAATAGAATCATTATAAGTAATAGTCTTTTCTTCAACTTTAATTGGTGCAGCTACTTTTACTTCTATGGGAGGATGATATTTAAACCACTTCTCCTTGGGGAGATCAATATAAGCAGCAAAAGATTCACAGAAAGAAGCTACTATCTCAGAGTCAAGTCCATATTTAGTGCTAAATTTACGGAAAATATCGGTATCCATAAAAGATTTAACACAATCAAAACTAGGTGTCATACCTGACTCCTTACCATTGTCGAGGTCCCAATCTTTGGAGTTGCGTTTAATTCTTTACAATAAATCCCATTTGAATTCAATAGTCTTCATCATAAAAGAGCCAGCACAAGAAGTATCAAGCATGGTGCGATTGTTATCAGAAAGCCGAGATTTTTTTTTTGAATAATCATTTCTCTTGAGAGCTCATTATTGGGGCATGAATATAACATTGATTTAAGCCTCCCCCAAGCATGAGCGATGCTTTCTCCTTCGCGAGGCCAAAAATTATATATATAATTGCGATTGCGATGAACAAGATGCATAGGATAAAACTTTTGATGAAATTCCAATTTCAATCATTTGTAATTCCAAGACTCCATATCATCACATAGCCTATACCATGTCGATGCATCTCCCTGCAAAGATAAAGGGAAGACCTTCTTCTTAACAACATCTCCGGGTACACCTGCAAGCTTAAATAGTCCACAAACTTCATCCACATATATTAGATGCTCATCAGGATGTTTTGTTCCATCTCCCAAAAAAGGATTAGCTAGCAGTTTTCTACCACACCCAAAGGAATTTCAAAGCAAGCATTTTCATTTTCAGTAGGTTCGGTAGGTTGAGGAGCAACTCTTTTCTCTATTGGTCGGGGTGAATATACCTCGAACAAGCCCCTCAGAGGATTACTTTCCATAGTAACAAGTGACAGTAAATTTCAGCACACTATATAAATTTTTCCTTACCAAATTCCACCTACCAAAGGCTGTTCACTCCCCGGAAACGGCGCTAGAAAAGAGTCTTGATGACCCACAAGTATAGGGGATCTATCATAGTCCTTTCGATAAGTAAGAGGGTCGAACCCAACGAGGAGCAGAAGGAAATGATAAGCGGTTTTCAGCAAGGTATTCTCTGCAAGTACTGAAATAAGTGGTAACAGATAGTTTTGTGATAAGATAATTTGTAACGAGCAACAAGTAACAAAAGTAAATAAAGTGCAGCAAGGTGGCCCAATCCTTTTTGTAGCAAAGGACAAGCCTGGAAAAACTCTTATATAAGGAAAAGCGCTCCCGAGGACACATGGGAATATTGTCAAGCTAGTTTTCATCACGTTCATATGATTCGCATTCGGTACTTTGATAATTTGACATGTGGGTGGACCGGTGCTTGGGTGCTGTTCTTACTTGAACAAGCATCCCACTTATGATTAACCTCTATTGCAAGCATCCGCAACTACAACAAAAGTATTAAGGTAAACCTAACCATAGCATGAAACATATGGATCCAATTCAGCCCCTTACGAAGCAACGCATAAACTAGGGTTTAAGCTTCTGTCACTCTAGCAACCCATCATCTACTTATTACTTCCCAATGCCTTCCTCTAGGCCCAAATAATGGTGAAGTGTTATGTAGTCGACGTTCACATAACACCACTAGAGGTTACACAACATACATCTCATCAAAATATCGAACGAATACCAAATTCACATGACTACTAATAGCAAGACTTCTCCCTTGTCCTCAGGAACAAATGTAACTTCACACAAAGCATATTCATGTTCATAATCAGAGGGGTAATAATATGCATAAAGGATCTGAACATATGATCTTCCACCAATTAACCAACTAGCATCAACTACAAGGAGTAATTAACACTACTAGCAACCTACTAGCACTAATCCCGGACTTGGAGACAAGAATTGGATACAAGAGATGAACTAGGGTTTTGAGATGAGATGGTGTTGATGAAGATGTTGATGGAGATTGACCTCTCCTGATGAGAGGAGCGTTGGTGATGATGATGGTGATGATTTCTCCCTCCGGGAGGGAAGTTTCCCCGGCAGAACAGCTCTACCGGAGCCCTAGATTGGTTCCGCCAAGGTTCCGCCTCGTGGCGGTGGAGTTTCATCCCGAAAGGTTGCTTCTGATTTTTTTTCCCATCGAAAGAGTCCATATAGCAGAAGATGGTCACTAGGGGGCCCACGAGGTAGGGGGGCGCGCCCAGGGGGGTAGGGCGCGCCCCCACCCTCATGGGCAGGGTGTGGCCCCCCCTGGTGAAGTTCTTGCCCTCAATGTTTTTTATATATTTGGAAAACATCATCCGTGAAGTTTCAGGACTTTTGGAGCTGTGCAGAATAGGTCTCTAATATTTGCTCCTTTTCCAGCCAGAATCCCAGCTGCCGGCATTCTCCCTCTTTATGTAAACCTTGTAAAATAAGAGAGAATAGGCATAAGTATTGTGACATAATGTGTAATAACAGCCCATAATGCAATAAACATTGATATAAAAGCATGATGCAAAATGGATGTATCACCCGGGTGAAGGTGCACTGGGCGAAGCTGGACACCGTGAAGATGGTGAAGGAGGGGCCGCCATAGGGCAAGGAGCACCGCTGCCCCGAAATATATTATGAGAGTGTCCTGAAGGGTTCCCGCCCTGTGGCGGATGAGTGTGCCAAGGATGTAATTTTTGAATGAACATGCTCATGTGATCCTGTAATATGAAATGAGTTCATTTGCGCCATGCGACGCTTTTTTAATTTAAAATATTACCTTCTATGCGGCCGTTTATAAAATCTGAGAGTTGGCCAGTCGTCGGCTTCTGCCCCCATGTAACTAGTACTGGGGTGTTCGGGATAAACCTGAGCACTCTTTACCCCAATTATGGGTCCTTCAAGGGAGGTGTTCAGCGCAACGAACCAGGCAATCAGACTATAATGCTTTATCACTCTCACTTAGCCATAGAAGTCTACAATTTTAAATTTTGGCGAAGCCCCTGGTATTTGGAAGGTCGAATTTGGGGCGCTATACACGCCTAAGCCGGACAAGGCCGACTCCTCGCCCGAAGTGGAAAAAGTCTTTAAGGACTTGAGACCTCTCGAACAACGACCAGTATCTCGCCTTATCATGACAGTCAGTTTTCGGCTTTCTCTACTGAGGTGCTCGCCTGGAAGAACCGGGACACAATCGCAGTAGTTCTCCCACTGCTACCTTAGCCCATATAGCGGAACGTAAGGTACCAAAGCATGGGAGCCGGGCTAACCCAGCTATTGACCCAAGACATGATTCGGAGCTGATGCATATAATGCTATAAGTTCGGGGTGCCACACTGTCGAAAGTGTTCGGACTTCTCATGCCGTTTTATGGGGTAAACGAAAGCCCCTGGCGTACTGATCGTACTTGAATTTACGGGTGCGGATTGTCGTAAATGGACATAAAGGAAAAAAAAGAATGAATAATGCAATAATAGACTAATGCTATGCATTATTATTTAAATAATACGTCGAAGCGTACTGGTACAGGTAGTGCAATAAGCAGAAAGTAGGACTATTCGAAATGTCCTATCCAAGGGCAAGCTGCGTATGGATAGTAGAAAGCGGGTATTATTATTAGAGACCACCTAGGGGTTCCCGTGTACATCTTAGCTTCTTGCCACCTTGGTTGTTCCTTCCCATAATGTGTCCGGCAATCATACTGCCGGAAAGGGCTTCCAGAGAGTTAGGCCCTGAAAAAGAAAAGAAATGATAAAGATATACAGCCCCTAGGGCGGTTAAGCCGCATTGCGGGACGTGCCCTGATTGTGCCCCCGCCTATGTCCATGGTATTTTCAGTGCATAATTATGTACGCGCGGCACGGATTTCATCGCTTGACTGGGACTGGGATGGGGGCCGAATTGCTAGGCGAGCTCTGAAAGTGCCAGGCGATCCTGTTGCATTTTACTCCGAACACGCTTGAAGGTGTTCGGGGGCTATATCGCCGAATTAGTGGTTTGCCTTGAAAGGCCGCTTTGTGCTTCTGCTGCGAGGGCCGCAGTGTGCTCTTCCGTGCGGAGCGAGCATTCTGTATTTCCATTCACTGTTCTGACCCCCGAGGTCCGGGCATCTTGAGCTTGAGGTATGCGTAATCCGGTACTGCGTTGAATTTTGCAAATGCAGTTCGTCCGAGCAGTGCATGATAGCCACTGCGAAACGGGACGATGTCGAAGATTAACTCCTCGCTTCAGAAGTTGTCCGGTGATCTGAAGACCACTTCCAGCGTGATTGAGCCCGTGCAATGGGCCTCTACACCTGGGATGACGCCCTTAAAGGTGGTTTTGCTGGTTTGATCCTCAAGGGATCGGTGCCCATTTTTCGCACTGTATCCTGATAGAGCAGGTTCAGCCTGCTGCCACCGTCCATAAGGACTCGAGTGAGGTGAAATCCGTCGATGATGGGGTCTAGGACCAGTGCGGCGGATCCACCATGACGGATACTAGTGGGGTGGTCCCTGCGATCAAAGGTGATCGGGCAAGCAGACCATGAGTTGAACTTTGGGGCGACGGGCTCCATCGCATAGACGTCCCTTAGTGCACGCTTCCGCTCCCTCTTGGGAATGTGGGTTGCGTATATCATGTTCACCGTCTTCACTTGTGGAGGGAACCCCTTCTGTCCTCCCGTGTTCGGCGGCCGGGGCTCCTCCTCGTCATCACTATGCAGCCCCTTGTCCTTATTTTCGGCATTTAACTTGCCGGCCTGCTTGAACACCCAACATTTTCTATTGGTGTGATTGGCTGGCTTGTCGGGGGTGCCGTGGATTTGACACGAGTGATCCAGTATGCGATCCAAACTAGATGGAGCTGGAGTACTTCTTTTAAATGGCTTTTTTCGCTGACCGGATCTAGAGCCTATGAATCCGGCATTGACTGCCGTATCCTCAGTGTTATCACCGTTATTGCGGCGCTTTGGTCTGTTACGACGTTGTCTGCCGTTGGCATCTTTGGTATCCGAAGTGCCCAGATTCCTCGATGTGTTATTGCTGCGAGCCAGCCAGCTATCCTCGCCCGCACAAAAGCGGGTCATGAGTGTTGAGGGAGTCCTGGATTAGGGGGTGTTCGGATAGCCGGACTATACCTTCAGTCGGACTCCTAGACTATGAAGATACAAGATTGAAGACTCCATCCCGTGTCCGGAAGGGACTTTCCTTGGCGTGGAAGGAAAGCTTGGCGATACGGATGATCAGATCTCCTACCATTGTAACCGACTCTATGTAACCCTAACCCTATCCGGTGTCTATATAAACCGGAGGGTTTTAGTCCGTAGGACAACATACACATCAACAATCATACCATAGGCTAGCTTCTAGGGTTTAGCCTCTCTGATCTCGTGGTAGATCAACTCTTGTAATACCCATACCATCAATATTAATCAAGCAGGACGTAGGGTTTTACCTCCATCGAGAGGGCCCGAACCTGGGTAAAACTTCGTGTCCCCTGCCTCCTGTTACCATCCGGCCTAGACGCACAGTTCGGGACCCCCTACCCGAGATCCGCCGGTTTTGACACCGACATTGGTGCTTTCGTTGAGAGTTCCTCTGTGTCGTCGCCATCAGGAAGGATGCCTCGCCCCGTCTTTAAAGACGGCACCGTTGCTAAGGGAGCTTTGGCTATCGGCCAAACCCTCCGGCTAGGTGGTTTTCTTATGACTACCTGTTCGGCTTCTACGCCGACGATGACCTTTCGAGCCATTGAAAACAATCTTCATGTCAACTCGGAACTTACCGAGCAGTTAGATCCAATAGAGGTTTCCTCCATAAATGAGCTCTTGGATCGCTTCGCCGCCCTGGGAGTTGCTACGGATTACGACCAGATTGGGCCTAAAACCGATCTGAGAAAGATTAACTCTCCCCAAGCCACCCACCACGTTGCCGTGGTAGAGGGACAGTGCGGCGACCCTTCATCTATCCTAAGGACTCGCTACGTCCGGATTCCCGATCCCTCTAAGCCGGATGTCCGCGGAGGGGAGGATATCACTCAAGACCTGAACCTAGAATCAGGCGATGGACTGGATTCATTGGACGACATCCAGGAATCCAAATTTTCGAGTTCGGAAATTCCTCGGCCTCTGAGCCTCAGAAGGGGTAAGGCTTCGGATTTAATTCCACCCACCCACCCGAACATTAGCGATCTATCCCAAATCAGGCAAGAGCCCAACGAAACAATACATCATTACTGGGCCAGATTCCTCCTGGTTATGCACAGGATAAAGGGCTGCCGCGAGGAAGACGCAATTCTATCCTTCTGCAATAATTGCACGGACAAGGGAATACTCAACGCCATAAGTCGCCGTGATATTACACGCTTCACCAACTTAGCATCCATAGTACGAAAGTACTGTGCGATGGAAAGCGCCCGGAAAACCGAAACAAAATTTTGGGACAATCCGGCCCTTAATGCAAGCCCAGTCCAAAACAAAAGGGTGCATCATCGCCAGACACCCGGGTCAAACACCAAAAAGCAAAAACCCTCTACAGGGCATGGACCCGTACTGGAAGGATGGCTTAATGGACCCTGTAAAATTCATAGCACAGAGGACGCCACACCAACTCACAGCCTTAGAGCATGTTGGATACTCCGGCAGGTGGCCAAGATTGGCGAGAACCTCCTAATCCCGGAGACCACAGAAAGCCACCCCAGAGACACCAATACGGTACTAATAGTCTTCGAGACCTTCGCATCAAATAATATGCGAAAAAGGACACTCCACAGCCTTGCCGAAGTCTACCAAGTAGCAACAGTAAACCCGTGGAGTGACACGGCCATTACCTTCAACGCCAGTGATGAACCTAAATTCCGTACAGCCCGAGCACCAGCTGCATTGGTCCTCAGTCCAATAGTGGATGACTTTTGTCTAACCAAGGTACTCATGGACGGCGGCAGCGGGTTGAACCTCATCTATGAGGAAACCCTCCAAAAATGGATATAGACTAGAACCGCATCACGCGAAGTAGCACAACCTTTAGAGGAATAATCCCCAGTCGGGAAGTGCGTTGTACAGGAAAAATCACACTGGATGTGGTGTTCGGCACGCCGGATAATTACAGGTCCGAAGAAGTCACGTTCCACGTGGCCCCGTTCAGCAGTGGTTATCACGCTTTGCTAAGGCGGGAAGCATTCACAATCTTCCAAGCAATACCCCATTATGGGTACATGAAGCTCAAGATGCCCGGGCCTAACGGGTTCATCACTCTCGCTAGTGATCTAGATGTAGCACTCCGCGCTGAAAACAAGATAGCCGCACTGGCCCTCGAGGCACTATCTGAAGCCCTAGCAGCCGAGGAACTGACTGCGCTGCGCTCTACCGTGAATAGGGATGACGTGGTACTCGACAAAAGATCCAAGTCCACCTCCTTTAAACCAGCGGACGAAATAGTCAAATTCCAAGTCCATCCAACGGACCCCAACAAAACAGCTTCCATCGGGGCACAGTTAAACCCTGATGTCGACGCCGCATTGCGAGAGTTCCTACGGGAGAACTGGGACATTTTCGCCTGGCATCCTTCGGACATGCCAGGAATCCCACGCAGGCTAGCCGAGCACAGCTTAAATATCCAAACAGGATTCAAACCTGTCAAACAGGCTCTTCGGCGTTTTTCCGAACCTAAGAGACAGACTATGGGAGAGGAGCTAGCAAAGCTATTGGAGGCCGGATTCATCAGAGATATAAAACATCCGCACTGGCTAGCAAACCTGGTGATGGTACCAAAGAAGGACAAATCCTGGCGCCTGTGTGTCGATTTTAAAGACCTCAACAAGGCTTGCCCAAAGGATCACTTCCCTCTCCCCCGCATCGATCAAATTATCGATGCCACCGCAGGACACGATTCGTTGTGTTTCCTCGATGCATATTCTGGCTACCATCAAATCAAGATGGCAGAATCAGACCAAGCCGCAACGGCATTTATCACACCATACGGGCCATTCTGCTTCAACACGATGCCCTTCGGGCTCAAAAACGCTGGCGCAACATATCAACGCATGATTCAGACATGTCTGGCAAGCCAGATCGGTAAAACAGTGGAGGCATACGTAGATGATGTGGTCGTCAAAACAAGACATGTTGAATCTCTAGTAGACGACTTGAGGCTCACATTTGATAATCTCCGAACATACGACATCAAGTTCAACCCGGAAAAATGCGTTTTCGGCGTCCCAGACGGAAAGCTCTTGGGCTTCATTGTACCCAGTAGAGGAATTGAAGCAAATCCAGCCAAGATCCGAGCTCTGTCGCAATTGGATATCCCAAAGGACCTCAAACAAATACAAAAGTTAACCGGATGTGTGGCAGCTCTAAGCCGCTTTATCTCCCGCCTGGGAGAAAAGGCCCTCCCCCTTTACCGCCTCCTTCGGCACACCGAACACTTCAAATGGACAGACGCAGCCACGGCCGGACTCGATGAAATAAAAGCCATACTAGCAACAAACCCAGTCCTGGCCGCACCAAACACTGGCGAACCAATGCTATTGTACACCGCAGCAACACATCAGGTTGTAAGCGCAGTGCTCATTGTCGAATGAGAAGCGGGCGGACACAAATTCCCCCTTCAAAGGCCTGTCTATTATGTGTCCACTGTCCTCACTCCCTGCAAATCACGATACCCGCATTATCGAAAGATTGCGTACGCGGTATTCATGGCATCCCGGAAGCTATGACACTACTTCCAAGAGTGTTCAATAACAGTAGCCTCGGAAGTACCACTTAATGACATTATTAACAACCGTGACGCAACGGGCCGGATCGCGAAATGGGCCATCGAGCTCCTCCCGTTTGACATAACTTATAAGCCACGACGAGCCATCAAGTCACAAGTTTTGGCCGATTTCGTCACAGAATGGACGGAGGTCGAACTCCCTAAAGAGTACGACACATATTAAAATTGGATCATGCATTTCGACGGCTCCAAGATGTTGGCCGGACTGGGGGCTGGTGTCGTTTTGACGTCCCCCACAGGAGACACGGTTCAATACATACTACAGATTATGTACACAGACTCCAACAATGCAGCCGAATATGAGGCCCTTTTACATGGTCTCCGGATGGCAGTATCCATGGGCATTCAACGCCTAGAGGTGCGCGGGGACTCGGACCTCGCAATATCCCAAATAAATGGATACTTCGATGCCAAAGATCCAAAGATGGCAGCTTACCATAACGCCGTCCTAAAAATGTCAGCTCGGTTCGAAGGGCTTAAATTTCACCACATAGCCCGGGAAAATAATCAGGCGGCAGATGTCCTGGAACGCATCGGTGCAAAACGCGATGTAGTCCCCCCCAACATCTTAGTGGAAAGGCTGTTCAAGCCATCCGTAATATGGGAAGGGGAGCCGCACAACAACAGCCCGGACCCAACCGCACTGCCCGACATCGAACATTCTGACACAATCGGCGGCTCTGCCAATGAAATAACACCCTCAGCCCACGTAATAATGGCCGTCATCGCCCCGTGGACAGAACCATTCCTCGCCTACCTTACTAAGCAGGAACTCCCCGAGGACCAAAATGAGGCACGCTGCATAGTGCGGAGATCCAAAGCCTACAAAGTCCATGAAGGAGAGCTTTATAAGAAAAGCACTACCGGAGTCCTTCAAAGGTGCATCTCCGAAGAGGAAGGGCGGAACCTCCTGGCTGAAATTCATGCCGGACTCGGTGGTCATCACGCTGCAGCTCAGTCCCTTGTAAGCAAGGCCTTCCGTACAGGCTTTTATTGGCCGACGGCTCGGGCAGACGCCCAGGACTTAGTCCAAAAATGCACCGGTTGCCAGCTCTTTGCAAACCAAAGCCATATGCCACCTACTGCCCTCCAAACCATCCCCATCACTTGGCCTTTCGCGGTCTGGGGGCTTGACATGGTTGGACCGCTTAAAGGTGGAACCCACAAGCACAAATACTTACTGGCCATGGTGGATAAGTTCACCAAATGGATAGAAGCCAAGCCTGTTAAGACGGCCGAATCCGGACCTGTGATAGACTTTATATCCGGGGTTGTACACCGTTACGACGTCCCCCACAGCATCATCACTGATAACGGCACGAACTTCACGGCCGACGAGGTAAAACTTTGGTGCAAAAACATGGGCATAAAGCTCGATTATGCTTCCGTCTATCACCCACAAACTAACGGCCAGGTCGAATGTGCAAATGGTCTCATCATGAGCGGCATTAGACCCAGATTAGTGCGGTCCCTCAAGGAATCCAACATGCACTGGGTAGAGGAGCTCGACTCCGTACTCTGGGGGCTGCGGACCACGCCGAATCGCACCATCGGATACACACCATTCTTCATGGTGTACGGCGCTGAGGCAGTTTTGCCTTGCGACATAATTCATGACTCACCTCGAGTGCGCATGTACGAAGAAAGAGAAGCCGAGCTCGATCAGCAGGACAGTTTGGATGCATTAGAGGAGGAGCGTGACGTGGCAAAGGCCCGTTTCACATTTTATCAACAGCAGGCTCGAAGATACCAAAGCAGAGAAGTACGGGCCAAAAATTACAACGTTGGCGAACTAGTTCTACGCCTGCCGGACAAGAAAAAGGACAAACTCAAGACCAAGTGGGAAGGTCCCTTCATCATCGACCAAGTCCTGACTGGTGGTGCGTACCACCTGCGAAGTGCATCGGATAACCGACTCGAGCCGAACCCATGGAACACCGCCCGCCTCCGAAGATTCTATGCCTAGCGCCGGATCCCGTGTTCGTCTCCTTACTCTGTCCATTTTTTATATATACCTTCTGTCTTACATTTCTCTCCTTCTCTCTCTCTTCCCCTCTTATAGCCTTTAGAGGCTCACAAAGTGACGCGCTATCCGCGCTCAGCAAACCTGGGGGCTTCTTTCGACAGAAGCTTACTTCTACAGGCTTCACGCCCAACACATGTGTCAAACTTCCGCATGTACCTTTTGTTCACCACTATATGCATCGATATGACTTAAGTTTTGGCCAAGCTGGGTTGCCTGGCTCCTGTGCTTACCCCTACATTCCCGATTGTTCGGCTAGGCGGTAAAGGGAGCACCTCTGTGATTGTTACTGTCGGGTCAGCCGGACGTGTACCCCAGACTGGGTGAAGCCGAAAGCTAGCGTTCTTAAGGGAATATTCGGTCGGTGAACTAAAGACGATCTTTTTTATTTTTTCCAGGTGCCCCCAGATGTTTTTCCTGCGTTTCTCTTCGCAGCATGGACATGCACTTTAGGGCATGCCTCCCAGGGAAAGGAACCCCTAACGGAACTATTCTCCCTGGAAGATGTTTCTTACTAACCATGTAATATAACATAACTAGTCGGGCACTTGTCTGTTCACGCCAC
The DNA here is from genome assembly GCF_003073215.2 of Triticum urartu. Classification (NCBI taxonomy): domain Eukaryota; kingdom Viridiplantae; phylum Streptophyta; class Magnoliopsida; order Poales; family Poaceae; genus Triticum; species Triticum urartu. The sequence goes on from NC_053024.1 coordinate 585,958,676, forward strand.
AATGACCCCTACGCCTGGTCTCCACGCATTCCCCGGTTCCTATATAACCGCATGGGAATTCGGACACACTCCGGACCGTCAGGTCCCGAGGCTGAAGCGAAAAGGTCGGCCATGACAAATGATCTACAATCCGGCTAGAAGGCATTATAAATGTCAATTAAAATTACATAGTCATTTTGACTGACTGTACTCCTCTTTAATACCACCTAACAGGCTGTCCAATTTACAGTCCTGCTGGGAATACTTTGCGACCAACTCTACTTGGCCGTATACTAAGCTCACAGGGATCTCCTTCCCATCGGGCCCTATAGGACCAACCTCGGTTATATGGTTGGGGTCGGCCTGTGAATATCGCGTCTTCACCATGGCCCAGGCCTCCCTAGCGCCTTGACGGCAGGCTGATATCTTCCACAACTGGAATCGCCACCGTGCTCCCCTCAGCTTCTCCGCAAGCTCTCCAAGACCTTCGGGTGTGGAGACGGATGGCCACAGGACTTGGGCGACGCCTCGCATCGCCTGCCGAACTCGATCGAGCAATTGCAAGAGCTCGGGAAGAAGGTCACCCGTAGAACCGGGCATCTCCTCTGCAGGACGACCTGTTAACATACCTACGGATATTGCTCTGTTAATCAACGGCACCACCGAACTTTCTTTTAAAAGGTTCGTTCAAGCACTTACTAAATATGCCGCGCCGAAGCCGCTGATTCTCCTTCACGGAGTCTGACAGCTGGGCACGAACATCTTTTAGCTCGACGCCCAGCCGGGTGTTGGCATCTTGGAGAACGTTCTTCTCCCCCATCACCTTTAACATCACCCTCTCACCATCCTTTAGTTGGCGTTCGAGGTGTTGCCTTTCCGGATTCAATCCGGCGCCATCTGCAATTTTATTTGTCAGATTCGCACACAAGCCATGCTTCACCACATACTTATCTTTCGAAATGAAGATTACCAGAGGGGGTCTCCTTAGGCTCCCCTACCGCAGCTAGTGCGGTCTCTAGTTGGGCTTTGCACTCTTCCAGCTCCTGGATCAGTAGGGAATTCTTTTCTGTAAGAACCTGCATTTCAAATGATCCTTAAACCAGTTATTCTAACTGTTTTCAGTCTCGGGGGCTACTGCTACATATATATTTATCAAAATTTTCTTACCCGTATGTCTTTTACATATTGCTCCGTGGCTCTGGCTAGACCATTTTGAGCGGCACGGAGGTGCGCATCTCCCCAATTGAAGGCATCTAATGCCTCTTGGGAGAAGCAAGCGTCGCGAAGAATTGCCCGGCGACGCCTGTGGTTCATGGCACTTTCCACCTCTGAGTTGGTGGCAGATAACCCGTCCGCATCTTCCGTCGGAGGAACGTCTGGCACACGCCTTGCGTTCGCTTCCGCCCCCAGACCAGGCCTTGGAGCCTGGCTGGTGGAGGCGCGATTAGCAGCCTCTCCGAATATAGTCCGACGAGGTCTCTTCGTCCTGAAAAGGGCACGAGTGTCAAGTGTGCCTCGAAGGTATAACAACTGGGATAAAGGGGCGCGCCATACCTTCGCGCTGATGCCTCGGTCTGGACTGCACCTCTTTTCTGCCCATGGGGCCCTGCGGCCCCTGGTTGGTTTGTCACCGCAGGTTCGGCCTTCTGCCTCAAAAACCTCCCCTACAAAGTTCGGTTGCAATCAGGAAATTAAACACGCGTGGACGGACCCCTGTCCAGGGTACAGGGATTTCGGTCTCAGGTACCTGGGGTGTTCGGATTAGCCCTGGGTAATCGGCCGTAATGGCCACCAAGGCGTTGTCCTCGCTCAATTGATGGAACACTCCATCAATCAACTCCACAGATATGTCCGGATCCTCTTGAGAGGCCGGGACGAGAGACCGTCCTGAGTCCTCGGGTTGTGGAGGCGGGCTGCTTATGTCCTTAACGGCCGGGCGCAGTTCCTGCGTTGAAGTCATCAGACTGAGTATTTAACAATGGGAACACTAAACGGATGAGCAAGTAAATGCGACCACTTACCCAGCTTGGGGGATTGTGCATAGAGAATCCACCCTATGGGTTGACGCGGAGAAATTCCTCCTCTTCTCCCTTGTACAAAGTACACAGGATCTTTAATAGAGCGGCAACTGAATCCGGCCCTTTACGGCCGTAGCGGGTGGCGTCGTCCTCCCCATTGAAATCCCACATGGGGTGGCTTCTGTACTAAAGCGGCTGCACCCCCCGCATGATGCATTCGGCCATAACTCCGATCATGGTTAGTCCGGAATGGGCCAACAATCTTATTCGGCCCATGAGATAAACGATGTCCCTGTCGCTTTCCCTTTGAGGGCTCCGTGGACGCCAGCTTAGGCGCTTCTTTAAAGGAGCACTATCGAACTCTGGGAGGCCGATCCGGACAGGATCCGGCAGCGGGACGTCTTCTATATAGAACCATTTCGAGGGCCAGTCTTCGGACGCCTTCTTTGGGGTTCCGGACAGATATCCGGTCCCGGCGATGCGCCATACTTCGGCTCCGCCCACTTGATACATTGACCCTTTCTTGGAACGGGGCACGAGGCAAAATAGCTCCTTCCACAGTCCGAAATGAGCTTCAATACCTAAGAACAGCTCGCAGAGGGCTACAAAGCCCGCGATATGCAATACTGAGGCAGGCGTGAGATGATGTAGCTGGAGGCCGTAGAACTCCAGCAGCCCCCGGAGAAACGGGTGGATGGGAAATCCGAGCCCCCTTATTAAGTAAGGAACAAGGCACACCTGCTCTCCTTTAGATGGATTAGGGGCATTCTCTGCTTGCTCTCCGCCGTTGTAGACGGCGAGACTGGCTCGGACCGGGACCATATAGGCCGGGGGGGAGAAATCCTTTGGTCTGAAGCGTCACTAGCTCGCTGTGCGGAGTAGAACATCTCTCCCAATATCCAGGCTTAGGGCTAGAAGGACGAGAGGAGGAGTTGCGGCGGCTGGCCATGGTGGAATGGACTTTTGTCGGATACGCTCTGATGAACACTCGTGGAGGGGAGAAGGTGTGGATTGGATCTAAATCCTCGTCCCCTTAAAAAGGGCAACTCATTCACACGGATAGGGGTGTGAACGTAAAAACACTCAGACTTTTCATATTCGTTTGACACGTGGAAAACGGCCATTATTGGGCGTAGAAGCCTAGGAGCGCAACATCTACAAGAAACCGGACTTTATTCAAACAGGTACACGGAATTTGGAGGAGAACCCGCCTTGCAATGCCGAAGACAATCTGCGCGCCGGACTCATCGCCATTGAAGCCTGGTTCGGGGGCTACTGAGGGAGTCCTGGATTAGGGGGTGTTCGGATAGCCGGACTATACCTTCAGTCGGACTCCTAGACTATGAAGATAGAAGATTGAAGACTTCGTCCCATGTCCGGAAGGGACTTTCCTTGGCGTGGAAGGCAAGCTTGGCGATACAGATGATCAGATCTCCTACCATTGTAACCGACTCTATGTAACCCTAACCCTATCTGGTGTCTATATAAACCGGAGGGTTTTAGTCCGTAGGACAACATACACGTCAACAATCATACCATAGGCTAGCTTCTAGGGTTTAGCCTCTCTGATCTCGTGGTAGATCAACTCTTGTAATACCCATACCATCAATATTAATCAAGCAGGACGTAGGGTTTTACCTCCATCGAGAGGGCCCGAACCTGGGTAAAACTTCGTGTCCCCTGCCTCCTGTTACCATCCGGCCTAGACGCACAGTTCGGGACCCCCTACCCGAGATCCGCCGGTTTTGACACCGACAAGTGTCGTGAGGGCTTCCATATACTTCGGCTTCTCCTGGCCAAGGTGGCGGGCAAGCCACTCGTCATGGATGTTGTGCTTGAATGCCGCTAGGGCCTCTGCGTCCGGACATTTGACAATTTAGTTTTTCTTAGTCAGGAACCGAGTCCAGAATTGTCTGGCCGATTCCCCTGGCTGCTGAGTTATATGGCTCAAGTCATCAGCATCCGGTGGTCGCACATAAGTGCCCTGGAAGTTGTCAAGGAATGCGTCTTCCAGATCCTCCCAACTACCGACGGAGTCTGCTAGCAAGCTATTCAGCCAATGCCGAACTGGTCCTTTGAGTTTTAGTGGGAGGTACTTGATGGCATGTAGATCATCATCGCGAGCCATGTGGATGTGAAGGAGGAAATCCTCAATCCATACAGCGGGATCTGTTGTACCATCATATGATTCGATATTTACGGGTTTCAAACCCTCCAGGAATTCGTGATCCATAACTTCATCAGTGAAGCATAGGGGGTGTGCGGCGCCTCTGTGCCGGGCTATATCCCGACGCAGTTCATATGAGTCTTGTCTGCTGTATTCGGCCCGGCCGGATTTGCTTTTGGTGTATCCGGCGCGATGATCATCGTCCCGTGTTGGCGCGCGTGCCCGTGACCCATATATTGACCTTGCAAATTTTGCCTTACTGTCCAATACGTCTCGCAGGTCCCGTGTGTTGCCCCGGGCCTTGGTATTTTTGATTGAGTGGCGGCGGGGTGCATGCTGAACTTCAGGCTGAAACGCCTCTCTGGCTCGGCCACGCAATGGCCGGTCAGCCGCATCGTAAACTGGTGAATAAGGTTTCAATGCTTCCTCCTCAAGGTAAGGTAGCAACCTGCGTTTTGGGTAACTCTTGGAGGGGCGCTCGAGTTCGTATTCCTCGGCCGCAAGGACTTCGGTCCATCTGTCTGCTAGCAAGTCTTGATCAGCTTGAAGCTGTTGTTGCTTTTTCTTCAGGCTATTTGCTGTGGCCATAAGCCGGCTCTTGAAGCGCTCCTGCTCGACGGGGTCCTCAGGCACGATAAATTCTTCGTCGCCGAGGCTCGCCTCGTCTTCGGAGAGAGGCATGTAATTGTCCTCCTCCGGTTCTCCATCTGCTGCCTGCTCTGGAGGGCTGGCTTGTTCATCCTCCGGCTCTACATCGTGCTGGAGGGGATTGTGGTTGTCTTCGGCACTATCCGGAGTGTTATTATCTCCTGTGCCGGTATCGCTACTTTTGCTGTGGCGGGACTTAGAGCAGTGCCGCTGACGTCGGCGCTTGGGTTGCCTCTTGGAGGGGTCATCATCCGCTGTCTCATTGCCATTGCCTTCTTTAGGGGTGTCCACCATATATATGTCGTATGATGAGGTAGCGGTCCAGCGCCCTGTGGGCGGTGGTTCCTGCTCGTCTCCTGCATCGTCGTCCATACCGTTGATGTCTTTGGAGTCGAAGTCGAGCATGTTGGTTAAATCGTCGATAGTGGCTACTAAGTGGGTGGTGGGTGGGCAGCGAATTTCTTCGTCGTCCGCATCCCATTCTAGCCGGACATAGTTCGGCCAAGGTTCTCCTGACAGGGAGAGAGACCTTAATGAATTTAGCACATCGCCAAAGGGCGAGTGCTGAAAGATATCCGCAGAGGTGAACTCCATGATCGGCACCCAGTCGGATTCGACGGGCACGGATGTAAGCGGCTCGGAGTCCGTGGCCGGAGGTGAATCCAGTGGTTCGGCGACACGGCTCTCGTAAGGGGTGAAGTCATTATCCGGCTCTATCGCCACTGAGAGTGCGGCCTCCACGGCGGGGTCTATCCCTCCGCTCTCGGATAGCGCGATTTGCTCCGGATTGACGGCAGGAGTAGTTGCAGATGCGATTTCCCGAATATTGTCCGACGGCAGAGTTACTTCATGCTCGTCGTGACAGTGCGGAGCACATGACATGGGCTCGAATCCGTCGAAGATCAAGTCTCCGCGGATGTCGGCAATGTAGTTTAAGTTTCTGAACCTGACCCGATGGCCCGGGGCGTAGCTCTCGATCTGCTCCAGATGGCCAAGCGAATTGGCCCGCAGTGCGAAGCCGCCGAATACAAAGATCTGTCCGGGGAGGAAAACATCACCCTGGACCGCATCGTTACCGATGATCGAAGGAGCCATCAAACCTTATGGCGACGACACAGTGGAACTCTCAATGAAAGCACCAATGTCGGTGTCAAAACCGGCGGATCTCGGGCAGGGGGTCCCGAACTATGCGTCTAAGGCGGATGGTAACAGGAGGCAGGGGACACGATGTTTACCCAGGTTCGGGCCCTCTTGATGGAGGTAATACCCTATGTCCTGCTTGATTGTTCTTAATGATATGAGTATTATAAGAGTTGATCTACCACGAGATCATAGAGGCTAAACCCTAGAAGCTAGCCTATGGTATGATTGTATGTTGTCCTACGGACTAAACCCTTCGATTTATATAGACACCGGAGGGGGCCAGGGTTACACAGAGTCGGTTACAAGGGAGGAGATCTACACATCCGTATTGCCTAGCTTGCCTTCCACGCCAAGGAAAGTCCCATCCGAACACGGGACGAAGTCTTCAATCTTGTATCTTCATAGCCCAACAGTCCTGCCAAAGGATATAGTCTGGCTATCCGGAGACCCCCTAATCCAGGACTCCCTCACACATCGTTGATCGCCATGCTCCTCATGCCCATCGTCGCCACCATCACCGACCAAACCTTCATCGCGTGAGTTCCTCCTCCCGTTCTACTTTATGTTCATGCTCCACACCAAATCACTGCTACAGACACCCTCTATGGTGTTGTGCTATGAGGAAAAAATCTCACAAACATCGAGGCTATGGAGATGGGCATCAACGAAGTTATGTGCCCCTGGGGTGCCTCAGACAACAACCAAAGTCATCAAGCTCATCAGTGATTCCCATTTGGTCTGTCTACAATAAAGGAGGAGGAGAAGATAAGAAGTAGGAGAGAGAGAGAGAGAGATGAGATCGAGAATAGTGAATGGTCATGATCGGGATTGTCCATTTCTCGATGCATCTAACAAGTCTTAGGTTGGGATGGACCATAATCAGTTTGAGAAGGCTATTAATTTCAGGGATTGGGGTTTAAGCTTCTCTTCCCAAACAAGTCATAGGCTTTATTTTATTTTTCTCTTTCTACATCACCAAAACTGGAAATGTCCATGGAGAACAATCACTCCTACAAACTACACGTGCTTTATGGGCTAGCCACATACATGTACAACAAGTACACTTTGTGATACTAAAAATCCCAAACCTATGGATGTACTTTTTAATGTAGCAACTTTACATCTCTGTCCGGGATTAAAGGGTTGACAGGCTACCTCAAATCATCTATATTTCTTGGGACATTGCTTCTATAGCGTTGCATTTTCCTCATACTCTTTGCTAGTCCCATGAGATGATTGGCCATGCATACACATGTAGGCTCAGGAAAGAAATATGTTTGTTGCATGCATGATATCGATTAAGGTATGCAAAATGGGAGAAATAACACATGCAAAGCTTGAGGGGATACCGAAGGCCCGTGCTATTAAGACGGCTGAGTGCCTTGGTCCCCGAGAATCCTTTATCCAACCCAGTGAATCTGGACTACCAAAATAGGCTTTAGCCCCATATATATATAAAGCAACAACCAAGCATTACAATGGGGAAAAACATCAAGGATAGAAGATGCTAAAGAAACAACTAACAAGCTCTAAATGTACCAAGAACAAGCTTCAGCATACAAGCCCGTAGCGAACTGCATATCATGCCATCGATGTGACTAAGACAAGTGACCAGTAAGACCACGCTCCACCAATTCCCATGAGGCCACTGCTCCTACCATTTGTTTCTATCCCTGAAGAAGGCCCCTGCCTTGTCGTCCTGGATCGAAGGACAGCATGCTGTCGGTAGGTAGAACTGCTCAACCTTGAGCTTGCATGAACATGACCAGTAGGTTGCTGGGGAGATGGCGATAGGCACGACGACCTCACATTGCGAAGAAAATCCCATACATCGTCACTGCCTCCGGCAAATACCACAATGCCTACCGCAAGCTCCTCAGCAGGAACACTTGCTAAAGATCCACCGGCAATCCACTGCCCACATCAAAGCCTCGACCACCACCCCATAGTCCCAAGGGGGTGCCTTCAGGAAGAAACACGACATTGGAGCGTTGGAGCCACGCAATCTGAGAGATTTTTGGCTTTCATCCGGGACACGAAGGTGAAGGGTAGAGAATGGATCTCGATGCCACCTACAAGAAGAAGACTGACACTCAAAGCGTCGTCGACATCATGACTGCCATTGCCAGTTCCGGTCAACCGGATCCAGAGCCCCCCTCCCCCAGCCCAAACAACCTAACCAGCCTCCAGATCCGGCTATCCAAAGGCCGCCGACATCTTGCATCAGTGGGGTAGGACGATGAACAAGGGAAGGGACCACCATCTTCAAATTGATGCCAAGGGACAACGAGGCGGCCCAAAACCGAGATCCACGCCTGTCGCAGCTTCCTACCCGCGCGGCCAAGAGCGATGCTCAACAACATCCACGCCAGCCATCCGTCCCCAGGATGGAGGCGCGCTCCTTACTGCCGCTGCCGTCGCAGATCCGAGCGCTCCATGGGTAGACCACCACCACACATCCCAACACGGACCCGTCGGCGCATCATGCCGGCGGAAACCCCCACGCCACCATCTGGGAGGAAGAATATGGCCTCGCCACCGCTAGTGTCGCGGAGGTTTTGCGCGGCGACACCTGCCGACGGTGATGAGAAGGGGGGGGGGGGGGGGGGGGGGGGGGGGGGGGGGGCATTGCTCTCGGTGCTAGGGTTTGCCCCCGGGTCTCCGCGGAGCGACACCGATTGTCTCTGCATTAATCTGGACTGATGTAGCAGCAATGAGACTTAACTTTGGAGCATCAAGTAGTAGGTGCATGCGAGATGGCCCGATCCTTAATGAGAACCACACAATTCGTGGTAGAACTAGAAATGGGGATGAGCGGTCAAAACCGGAGATCCTGCGCAAACTCCAAAGTGCCCGGGCAACCGATCGGCAGCCTTCCAACGTTGAGTGACCCGGACTCCCTCTTTTGACCTTTTCCTCGCACTTTCTGCGAGTTGCGCCCCGGCCTCGTGCCCCCGGTGCAACCTCCCCAAAGTTCTCCGGAGCAAAACTCGCAAGGCGCACAGGACCAGGAGGCAAATCTACCTAGCGGGGAGCTTGTGATCACCGCGCGCGAGGGCTCCCCCGTGCCGTGCCATGCGGCAAGATGGCATCCACCGTAGCGCCCTTGAACGCCGACGTCGACCTGCCGACGAACGTGACGGCGCAGACCCACAATGCGACGGCGTCCAAGATCACCAACATGGTGGTGTGCTACTCGCCCATGATGATCACCACCAACGGCATCTGGCAGGGCGTCAACCCGCTCGAGTTCTCCCTCCCGCTCTTCATCCTCCAGGTCGCCGTCATCGTCATCACCACCCGCGTCCTCGTGCTCCTCCTCAAGCCCTTCCGCCAGCCCCGCGTCATCGCTGAGATCCTCGCCGGCGTCGTGCTCGGGCCGTCCCTCATGGGCCAGATGGACGGCTGGGGCAACATGGTGTTCCCGCAGCGCAGCCTGCTCACGCTCGAGACCGTGGCGCACCTCGGCCTGCTCTACTTCCTCTTCCTCGTAGGGCTGGAGATGGACCTCGACGTCATCAAGCGGTCCGGCAAGAAGGCGCTGTTCGTGGCCTTGGCCGGGATGGCGCTGCCCTTCTGCATCGGCACCGCCACGTCCTTCATATTCCGGCACCAGGTGTCCCGGAACGTGCACCAGACCTCCTTCCTGCTCTTCCTCGGCGTCGCGCTCTCCGTCACGGCGTTCCCCGTGCTCGCCCGCATCCTCGCCGAGACCAAGCTGCTCAACACGGAGCTCGGCCGCATCGCCATGTCGGCCGCCATCGTCAACGACATGTGCGCGTGGATCCTGCTCGCGCTCGCCATCGCCATCACGGAGGTGGACAGCACGGCGCTGTCGTCCCTGTGGGTGCTCCTCTCCGGGGTGGTCTTCGTGCTCATATGCTTCTACGTCGTGCGCCCAGCGATGTGGTGGCTCATTCACCGCATCCCCGAGGGCGAGAGCATCAGCGACATGGACGTGTCACTCATCCTTGCCGGCGTCCTGCTTGCCGGTGTCTGCACCGAGGCCATCGGCATCCACTCCGTCTTCGGCGCCTTCATCTACGGCCTGGTCATCCCGAGCGGGCCGCTCGGCGTCACGCTCATCGAGAAGCTGGAGGACTTCGTCACCGGGCTCCTCCTCCCGCTCTTCTTCGCCATCAGCGGCCTGCGCACCAACATCACCAAGGCGCGCGACCCTGTGACCGTCGGCCTGCTCGTGCTCGTGTTCGTCATGGCCAGCTTCGCCAAGATCATGGGCACCATCATCATCGCGGCGCTCTACACCATGCCGTTCCGTGAGGGCATCGCCCTCGGATTCCTCATGAACACCAGGGGGCTCGTAGAAATGATCGTTCTCAACATTGGGAGAGACAAGCAGGTAGGCACACGGTCACACCGTCACACGCACAGCAAATTTCCCCCAATATCTATGTCAGCCATTGATCAGGTTAAGCATGCATAGGTGTTGGATGACGAGTCGTTTGCGGTGATGGTGATGGTGTCGGTGGGGATGACGGCGCTGGTGACGCCGATCGTGACGAGCTTGCACAAGCCGCCGCGGCGGCTCGTCGGGTACAAGCGGAGAAACCTACAGCGCATCAGGCACGACAGCGAGCTCCGGATGCTGGCCTGCGTGCACACCACCCGCAACGTGCCGTCCGTGCTGTCGCTGCTGGAGCTCTCGAACCCGAGCAAGCGCTCCCCCATCTTCATCTACGCGCTCCACCTCGTCGAGCTCACCGGCCGAGCCTCCAACATGCTCGCCGCCGCCGCCGCCTCCGCCTCCGCCTCGACAAATAGCCGGTCAGGCTCCTCTGCCTTGCCGGCTACGACGGAGCACATCTTCAACGCATTCGAGAACTACGAGATGCACACTGGTCAGTAGTCAGTACATACATTTCGTAAGGCTGCATGTCTACGTACGCTGACACGGAGCATGCACGGTGCTTTGTGCGACGCAGGTGGTGTCTCCATCCAGACGCTGGCGGCCGTGTCGCCGTACCAAACGATGCACGACGACGTGTCTGTGCTCGCGGAGGACAAGCACGTCTCGCTCATCGTCGTCCCTTTCCACAAGCAGCAGACGGTGGACGGCGGCATGGAGCCCATCAACACGTCCATCCGCGGGTTCAACGAGAGCCTCCTGTCCGCGTCCCCGTGCTCGGTCGCCATTCTCGTGGACCGCGGCCTCAGCGCCGCCGCGGCGCGCATGGCCGACGAGCACCGCCTGGTGCTCTTCTTCTTCGGCGGGCCGGACGACCGCGAGGCGCTCGCCTACGCGTGGAGGATGGTGGAGAACCCCAGCGTCAGCCTCGCCATCGTAAGGTTCCTCCCGCCGGACTACCGGGAGCGATCCTTCTCCAGCCCCACCTACCGGTCGGCCGCCACGGCGGACTCGCGCGCGATCAACATCGGCACGGAGGGCAAGAGCGAGCTGGAGATGGACGAGGAGTACCTGGGCGAGTTCCGCGATCGCAACCACGGCAACGGCGCCATCACGTACGCGGACAAGACGGTGGCCAACAGCGAGGAGACGGTGGCGGCCATCCGGAGCATGGACAGCAGCACGCACGAGATGTACATCGTGGGCCGGCGCCCCGGCGAGGCCGGGTCGCCGATGACGTCGGCGCTGGAGGACTGGATGGAGTCCCCGGAGCTGGGGCCCATCGGCGACATGCTCGTGTCGTCGGACTTCTCCATGGGGGTGTCGGTGCTGGTGGTGCAGCAGTACGTGGTGGCCGGGGCGCCCGTGGCCGCCGCGGCGCCGGCCGCCAGCGTCGACCCGGTACGCCAGTACCTGAGCAACGCTAACGTGCATCCGGCCACGGGGCTCGCGGGGTACCAGACGATCCCGGCGTCGTCGGCGGCCAATAGCTGGTCTAGTGGCGCCGTAGGCTTCTGAGGCGCTTAGGGTCTTCGATGTTGGAATTTCTGTACTGTGTAGGATTAGTTGTATCGTGACTTGGCAATGCATGGAACGTGCGTGAAGGCTGAGACTATTGTCTTCTGATCGAAGCCTGCTAGCCAGTCGGTTTCCAAGTGATCACTCTAGCTAGACAAATTAGTCAGATTAGATTAGTACTGTTGTATCAGATTCATTGGAGTTAATTGCAGGAAAGTCTCTTTTTTTTTCAAAATTCACCGCGTGTTGCGTAACTCATTTGCAGAAAACACTGATCGAGGGATGGCGTTTTAAGCGTGTTTATAACGAGCTTTGCTAGAGCTACAGACAAGACTTACCGACTAAGTGCTACAGGCTGATGTGCCATACACTAATTGGAAACAGTGGACCCATAATTGAAAATCAGGGAGGAAGTGATTGGCGAGGTCGTGGACAAGTCTGTCCGTGCGGAGTTTTCCGTGGGTTGCAGACCGTAGGTGTAGAATTTTCCGTTTATAACATATGGGACCAAGTTGTCATAGTTGACTTCGTAAAAGAAAATTGCTACATGTACGCGATGAATAGTCTACTCTCTCTTTTCAAATCTTTTTTTAACTTAGACACCTCTCAATAAAAAAACGCAATCAAATCTCTTTTTGACTTAGACACCCCTCAATCAAAAATAAAAAACGCAATCAACCACCACGCCCCCCTCCCCCCGGTGTGTACACTCCAGCGCGTCCATGGGCTCTCATCGCCGGCGAGGGGCGGCGCCGTCGGGCTGGAGGCCGCCGACCAGTCACACGTGTCGCGCGCTCCCCCCTCGTACAACGACTGCTGCATCAAGTAGCTCGGCCGGTGAGCAATGCTACCCCATACTACCGAAGTGCATGCTCCATCCCGACGACCTCGGCCGATGGAGTGGCCGGCGAGCAGTGCCATATCGGCCTTGAAGGCATGGCAACATCCTGGCCCTGCCACCAGCCGTGGATGTCATATGGGGTGGAGTTAGCCCAGTGGCCGCCCCGAGCCATCTTGGTACACTGTAGCATATTTGTACAGTAAACTGCTACATTATACATTGCGTTTGGGCATCATCCCCAGGCCTAAGCCTTGGGGGCCTGGATCCGCCCCTGGATGTCGTGGTCGTGCCGTGCGCCGACGAGTTCTGTGCTCCCCTTCTCGGTCGTTTCCCTCCTCTTCATATCGTGGGGTGGCTGCAACCGACCGATAATGGCAAGATCCGGTTGCCCTCCTCCACCGGCGAGATCTAGCTGCCCTCCTCCAGTGTCTTGGTTCGTAGATGAGGAGGACGCCAGGAAACGAAGAAGACGTAGTACACTAATTCAACGCGCGCACGTGGCAATTTTTTTGCCAAGTCAGCTCTTACAATCAGGCCCCGGCCCACCTGTCGGGAAAATGCTAAAATGGACCAAATCCCTCGACCAATGTTTTTTGCAAATGAATTACACAAATATGCTGTGAATTTTGCAAAAAATAGGGAGCAAGTAGTTTTGTCCAATCCTAACCATAAATGTAGTAGTCTCCAGCAATTAACTCGATTAATTGAGTTAGTGCTCACACGACCTTGTTGCCGGGTTTTTAGCTGCCTATGTTGTTCTTTCTGTCATGGAACTAGAGGTCAACATTATTTTCTTGGTTGATCAAATAAGTACTTGCCAATATTTAGGTGATCATTCTTTGAACCAGATAAATCAGTCAGATTTATCAGTACTTCCCAACCCAAAAATGCAGCTTAGTGATAATGCAAGCGGGTAATCCATGTTTGAGCCCATGCGCATATGCTCCTGGTGAACGGTAAATTGAAGGGAAATGACAAAAGAAAATTGATTTTCCATTTACATCCAAGATGCTCGAGTTTTCTAGGAGTGTGAAAATTTTCATGCTCAAATGACATTTCGAAGAGCTCATGCCAAAAAATAATAAATCAAATCTAAACGGTGTAGCTTTTCTCAAGATCATTCACCCCCTCTAGAAGATTCTCAATGTTGCATCTTAGCGATGGATCCTTTGACCAATCCCGACCCACACGTCCACCTGCTAGATTTCTATGTTCGCGGATGATGTTGGCATTTTCCCTAACCAGGACAAAGGCGAGCTACGTGTGATCTCCGCCATTCTCCCAACCTAAGGTGAGGCTAGCGGGCTCGTAGCCAACCTCCCAAAGTCTGAATTGTTCCTGATTCCCTGGGAGGGTTTTGACCTTCAGGACATCTTGTCTGCCTTCCCAGCTCGTATTTCCTCCTTACTCGAAAAATACTTGGGTCTACCCCTGCATTCTACCATCTCCGAAAAATTAGCCTCCAACCATTCATTAACACACTCGGTTCTAGATTGTCTCGCTGGAAAGGAAAGAATCTCACGAAGCCTAAACATGTCACCTTAGCCGATGAGTGATATTTTTACACTCATTCACCCTTAGTTTAAAGCGAGATATTCACTCCGATATTGCTACTAATGACTAATGAATGCAAAGGATTTCACAAATCCTATCTTTGATGTGTTTCCACAGGAAATTGGCTTAAAAGGGAAGAAATCACGTGTGAACATGGAAAGGAATGGAAATGAAGAAAGAAGGAATTAGCATGAGGCGTTCTAGAGGAAACAATGCGAAAGATAACATTCCATATGACCGCGCATGATCGTATGAATGGTCGTATGGCGTGGATCCCGAGGCAGATCATCCACATGAATAACTCTTATAAAGGGGACCCCATCAAATTGTCAACAAGAGAGCATCGAATGAAGCCAGAACAAAACCATCTTCATCATCTCTCGTCAACCCTAGCCGCCATTTCATCTCCCTAGCCGCCATCACCACCATAGTTCAACTCCTTCTAATTCATACTTGTAATCGTGCATAGCACAAGGCAGCCATTGTAAGACATATCTGCAACCAATCAATCTTCTTCAATGTTTTCTTCTTGCGATCTGATCTCCATGTGTGAGTGATACGTCTCCAACATATCTATAATTTATGAAGTATGCATGCCATGTTTACAACTATGGTTTTGGTATGATTTGCATGGAACTAACCCGAACTGACACTATTTTCAGCAGAACTACTGTGGTGTTGTTTTTTGTGCAGAAATAAAAGTTCTGCAAATGCAACGAAACTTTTTGATGATTTTTTTGGAACAAAAGAGGCACTAGAAGCTTCATGGGAGGACCGGAAGGTGAAGGAGGTGAGCACAAGACACATGGGCACGCTCAGGTGGGTTGTGCCCACCTCAAGGCCTATCTTCATGTGATTCCAACGCTGAAAAATCCTATAAATAGAGAAACCATCAGAAATAACTCTAGATCAGAAGTTTCACCGCCGCACGCCTCTGTAGCCACAAAAGGCCAACCTAGACCCTATTTCAGCACCATACCGGAGGGGGAAATCATCACCAGTGGCCATCTTCATCATCCCGGCGGCCACCATGATGAGGAGGGAATAGTCCACCCACGGGGCTGGGGGTTTGTACCAATAGCTATGTGTTTAATCTCTCTCTCTCTCTCTCGCATGTTCTTGAGATGTCATGATCTTGATATATCACGGGCTTTGTTAATATAGTTGGATCATATGGTGTTTTTACCTCTCTATCTGTTGTGAATTGAGTTTCCCTTTGAGTATTCGTTTTATCATATTGAATACTTTTATGGATTTGAGAGCACTTGATGTATGTCTTGCTATGAATACCCGTGGTGACAATGGGGTATCATATTGATTCACTTGATATGTGTTTCGGCGCTCAACTTGCGGATTCCTGAGGTGACATTGGGGTAATCTATGCATAGGGGTTGATGCATGTTCTCGTCTTTATTTCTCCGGTAGAAATCTTGGGGCACTCTTTGAGGTTCTTTGTGTGGATTGAGTATTATTTATCTGAAATTGTTTGATGCATATTGTACAATCAACTCACGGATACTCGTGGTGACATTGGAGTATCTAGGTGACATTAGAGTTGGTCGATGTGTATCATATGGTGTTATTTCAGTACAAACTCTTGGATAGATCGATTGATGTTATTTTAGTATGAACTCTTGGAAATATTGATTGGAAAGAATAAATTTGAGGTGGTTTCGTACCCTACAAACAATTTCTTCTTATGTTCTTCGCTAGATAGGAACTTTGGAGTGATTCTTCATCACACGTTGAGGGATGGTTATATGATCCAATTATATTAGCATTGTTGAGAGATTGCACTAGCGAAAGTACGAACCCAAGGCCTCATTTTCAAGCATTGCAATACCATTTGTGCTTCGTTTTATCAATTGCTACCTTGATGTTTTTTATTGTTCCTATTACAAAAATCAATATCTGCTATCATTACTACACTTGTATCACCACCTCTTTGCCGAACTAGTGCACCAATACAAATTATCATTGTATTTGGTGTGTTGGGGACACACGAGACTTTTTATTATTTGGTTGCAGGGTTGTTTGAGAGAGACCATCTTCATCCTACACCTCCAATGGATTGATAAACCTTAGGTCATCCACTTGAGGGAAATTTGTTATTGTCCTACAAAACTCCGCGTTTGGAGGCCCAACACGAGTCTACAAGAACAAGTTGTGTAGTAGACATCATGCTCTTTTCTGGCGCCGTTGCCGGGGAGGTGAGTGCTTGAAGGTATATCTTTAGATCTTGCAATTGAATCTTTTATTTTCTTGTTTATGACTAGTTTGGTTTATAAAAAAACTACAAAAAATGGAATCGAGGTGGTCTCATATTGTTCATCTTTATAATGTCTTTCTTGAATACGATGGATCGGAAAATTGTGCTCAATTGATAGAAGAAGAATTCAATAAATTGTTTGGCACCAAATTTTTGAATGATGAGCATGATTACAATGTTGCTAGTATGAACTATTTGAATATCCATGATGCTAGTGATATGCAAAGCCATAAGCTTGGGGATGCTATGTTTGATGAAGATGATATTTTTGTCCCCCAAGTTTTGATGAGAAAAATTATTATGATGATAGCATGCCTCCTATTTATGATGATTATATTGATGAAAGTGGGTTTAGAAGAGTGTCAACTCTAGGTAGTATTGATCCCACTATTTTCGAGAGTGTTGAATCTTATATTGTTATAATTATGAAAGTGGATTTGGAGAGGTCGTGGCTTTATTTAGTGATGAATCCACTATTTTGGAAGAGGTTTCAATTGACTATGATAAAAAAGTTGCTACCTATGATGATTATGGTGATGACATGTATGCTATATTGAATAATGATAACCATGAAACTTGTCATCATGATTTTAATTTTCAATCACATGATAGTTATTTTGTTGAATTTGCTCCACCAGTATTGATGAGAAGAAATTTGCTTATGTGGAGAGTAATAAATTTTTTATGCATGTGAATGATGAAAAGAATGCATTATGTGATAGCTATATAGTTGAATTCATTCATGATGCTACTTAAAATTATTATGAGAGAGGGACATATGCTTCTACATATCTTAATAATATCAAGTTTCCTCTCTATGCATGTGTTGAAAGTTTTGAAATATTGCTTGTTTTGCCTTCCTATGCTAGTTGATTCTTGCTCCAAAAAATTATTTTCTCACAAAATACCTATGCATAGGAAGTGGTTTAGGCTTAACTGTTCTTACAATGTGTTTCATGATGCTCTTGTTATGTTTCAATTATTATCTTTTATGTGAACATCATTGAAATCATCATGCCTAACTAAAAAGGCATTAAAGGAAAGAGCTTGTTGGGAGACAACCCAACACTTTTACCTAATGTTTTTGTGTGTTCACATGATTAAGCTATTGTAGTAATCATGTTTAATAGCTTTTGTTTCAATAAAGTAACAAGTAAATCCTTTGGGATAGTGTGGATGATAGTTGACTTGATTCTGTGCAAAAACAAAAACTTTTGCGCCTAATAACAGAATTGTTAAAATTCATAGGAGCGTGAAAAAATTCTGAATTTTTGACACATGATTGATATAAAAATTTACTACGTTGTCATAGTTTTTCAAATATTTTGGAGTAACAGAAGTATGTCCATTGTCCAGATCATTACAGACTGTTCTGTTTTTGACAGATTCTGTTTTCAATGCATAGTTTGCTTGTTTCCTAGTTTCTATGGCTTATATTGCTCAATATAAATTGTGGAAATGATAAGGTACAGTAGGCATTGTGTGAGAACAATTATGGATCTTGTCTTGACAGTACCAAAGTGAATGATTTGCTCTTTATCATACTAACCGATATCACGAAGTTCCGTTAAGTTTTGTGTGATTGAAATTTTCAAGTTTTGGGTGAGATATCGATATGAGGAGAATAAGGAGTGACAAGACCCTAAGCTTGGGGAAGCCCAAGGCACCCCAAGGTAATATTCAAGGAAGATCCAAGCAACTAAGCTTGGGGATGCCCCGGAAGCCATCCCCTCTTTCGTCTCCAACATTATCGGTAACCTTACTTGGAGCCATATTTTTATTCGTCACATGATATGTGTTTTGCTTAGAGCATCATTTTATTTTATTTTTATTTGCTTCCTGCTATTTAGAATAATGTTTTTCTTCTTTCATTTCAATAAAAGTGGCAAGTATAGCCTTTACCATACTTATTTTGCAAGTCTATACGTGCTGTTTTGAAAATAGAAAGTTTTCTACCATTGTCTGAATTTTTGAAAAATGTCAGAACATAATAAAATCTTGAAATTTTTACACAGTAAGCTATGATAAAATTTCTACATTATGGTAAATTTTCATAATTTTTGGAGTTAAAGAAGTATGAATCTTCTTGCATCCTTTATAGATTGTCCTGTCAGAACGAACGGCAGCTTGCCTGGCAAGGCAAGGTGACTTAGAACCAGAGTCGGTCACGTTGTATGACCCGACCTGGACTCTTGTAAGCCCAAGGCCTCGACCTGTGTATATAAAGGCGAGTCCCTACGGTGGGTTAAACTTAAGTTACAATCAATCGATAGCTAGGTTAAGCGATTCCGCTCCCTTGTAATTGATACTCAATCAATACAACACAAAGCATGACGTAGGCTATTACCTCGTTGGTGAGGGGCCAGACCTGGGTAAACTCGTGTATCTCATCCCACTCAACCCCTTTAAGCTAATCACCGCAGCCATGGCCTCGCACCTAAGTCCTTTCACGAGGGCATCCGCCGTGACAAAACTACGACAGTTGGCTCCCACCATGGGGCCAACGCATGGTGGTTTCGAGTTCTTGAAGGGCTCTTTCCCAGGTATCGAGGGATATACCATTTGCAGGATGACTAAGAGTCGCCGCGGAAAGCTCTACATCGACGATGCTGGCTGGGGCCCTGAGGTCGACTCAATAGAGTATGGGTACCGGGTCCACTTTGGCGGGATTCATGTCTTCATTGGCAAGATTGGCGGATCAGAGCTTGAGCCGGACATCTGCACTGACATCATCGAGTCCCTCGGTGCACGCAACCCGCCCGGGTTCAACCCGGCTGAAAGAGTGTCTTTGTCGGTTTCGCGCATGGCACAGAGCTCGCAGAAGATTTTGTATCTGGAGGAGAGACTCTCATCTACTCAGGTGAGGAGTCCTCAACTGGAGAGGAGGAATCGATCTATCAGCTTCCAGACGACGGGCTTGGGGGCTATTCCAATGGTGACAGTATTCCGGAGCCCTATGAGCCTCCATGCCGGCCTGCTTTCTTCCTGGCTAGTACAGGGCCAGCTCTCAATTCATCAACAACTATGACCATGACATCGGGTTCAACTGCTGCTATGGCGACTGGTGCTGGCGGCTCAGATAGGCCGCCGGCTCAAGTCTTATCTGATCTCTTGGGCACCCTGACAACTTTGCTAGCGACAGAAGTTACTGTGATAAATCAAGCATAGTGTAATGTAGAGATTGTGAAGATTCAGGAGGAGATCACCAAGGCCCAGGAGGATATCAACACTGAGAATACCAGGATGGCTGTGGAACGGGCTCCGATCGCGGCCGAGTCAGAGCGCGTGAGGATGGAAGCTTGACGTTTAAGTCTGGATCAGAATGCCTCTAACGCAGTTCTTCGTAGGAGGCACCAAACCCGCTTGCCTTTGCATTATGAGCCCATGAATCTATTTAACATGGAGGAGCGGGTGCCTAACCCTCCCCCCAATCAAACACCGCCTCAACGTTTTCTGACGCCACCACCAGGGCACTTTTCTAACCCGGTGGATAACATGTTAGTAGCGGCGACTCGGCTGGCGGCTATTCCGACTGACGATGAGTCACCAGTTGCGGTGGAGACCCGGAACACGATTGAACTTCTTCAGACGGCTGTTGCATAGCAAGCAGCTTATACTTATAGCCGTGATTGTGTGCACTCGACTCCCCGCACAAGTCGTAGTTAGAGCCGGCGGATTGAGTCGCCTGTAGTTTCCAGCAGCAAACGGCGTCGGAACCCGCTGTCGGTGTCAAAATCGGCAGATCTCGGGTAGGGGGTCCCGAACTATGCGTCGAAGGATCGATGGTAACAGGAGACAGGGGACACGATGTTTGCCCAGGTTCGGGCCCTCTTGATGGAGGTAATACCCTACTTCCCGGTTGATTGACTTTGATGAGTATAGAGGTTACAAGAGTTGATCTACCTCGAGATCATATGTTGTGGTCTAAACCCTACAGGTATGATGAGTAATGTCATAATAATCTACCGACTAGCCTGGCCTCGGCTTATATAATGTACCAGAGGCCTAGGATAACAAGAGTCCTAGTCGAATACGCCGGTGGAGAGGAGTCCTTGTCTTGATCACCAAGTCTTGTGGAATCTTCCTCGTGTATACATCGGCTGTCCGAACTGGCCGATGAGCATACGACCATGGGGGTCCTCGGCCCAATCCAACTGATTGGGAGACGACGTGGTGAGTACCCTCTAGTCCAGGACACCGTCAGTAGCCCCCTGAACCGGTCTTCAAGTTGGGGACGCTTCTTGATTCTTCCGAACTATTCTTCATCTTCAGTCGTCGGTCTTGAAAACTGGTTCAACAAATCTTCCCATCTTCGGTCTTGAGGATCGCCGAAGTAAATCCGAAGAGTTTACATGTCGAGTATCTGAGGAGCCCCTTTAAGTTCTTGGCCTTTATCAATGCCTTGTTATTTTTATGCCACACCTCGGGTTTGAAGTTGTTCTCGGGTGGCAGCGTCCTCTTGCATCTGAGCTCCAACGCCAGACTGCATTCAAGGTATATTTTGTAGCCGAGCACCAACACCGGACCGCTTTCGAGCTCCAACGCCAGAATGTCCAACGCCGGACTATGTCCAAGCTCCAACGCCGGACTGTATCCGTGCACCACCTCGACTGCGGGCCGATTTTTTGTCAATATTTTTGATTGGTGCAATTTATTCTCTACCGAGATATATAGACAATAGCCCTCAAGGTGTGTATCGGTCTAAAACCCGAGATGCACCTGAAAGATGACATAAGACCGCTGATCCAGTAGCCCCTAGGACTCAGGTTGATTCACAAAATCGGCCTGAGGATCAACTCCTAGCTCAAAAGAATACTTCTGGACACAAAAAGTGGTGTGCAAATTCCTCGAGACTCAGGTTGGGTGCGGTCGACCAACCTGAGGATCATAATCTCCTCGAAAGCTATATTGCACTTTAAATTTTCTGCATTGGATTGTCAATGCAGTAGCCCCCGAGACACTGGTCGGGTGGCAAACCAGATCAGGGGATCAATACGCCCCTTTCAATATTAGTGAATGATAAGCCCGAAGCCCAGTAGCCCCGGGGCCTTAATGTGGGCACAGGTGGCCGAATTAAGGATCGATATCTAGAGTAAAACCACAAATTATGTGTAATGATTCTATGTATCCAAGTACTTTACATCATTAATGCTCGGATCCGCATTGTACAAAACTTTGTTGACCGACCATCGGCTTCAACCTCCTCGGCAAAAAGCCGGGGAGTGTTTGTCCTACTTTATAAAGCCGTTATAAGGGCAAAGATTTATGGAAAACAAGGCAATCCGGCCATACGGTTTTATAAACAAAGGTACGCGGAGAGATATGTTATATTACTTAATGTAAGAAACATCTTCCAAGGAAAATAGTCCCACTATTGGTTCCTTTCTTTGGGTCTTCATGCTTATCATGATCATGAAACCTCAGCTCCGATCAATGTGGGAGGAAAATATTGAGGATTTAGTTCAGGGAAAGATCCCGAACTCTGTGGTATTAATGAACCAAAATTTGTACTTCTGTCGTTGCCGACCAATGTGATCCTTTAAGATCACTAGATTTCGGCTTCACCCAGTCTGAGGTACTAACTCGGATGACCCGGTAGTAACAATCATAGAGGTGCACCCTTTACCGCCTAGCCGAACAATCAGGAACGTAGGGGTAAGCACAGGAGCCAGGCAACCCAGCTTGGAAAAAAATCTTAAGTCAAATTGATGCATATTTATGGCTTTATAACAATGATTACGGAAGGCAGTCCTTGTATATTAAATACAAACGTCGATGATATATTTATTTTGACTCCGTTGCGACCGCTTATCACTTGATAGTGGCCCATCGTCGGCTTCTACCCCTTTGTAGATACTATGCAGGGTGTCTCCGCAATAAAAAGACAACCCTTAGCCGACGTCTCGGTGCCCGAAGGCGGTTGTGTGAGGAGAAACGAGGCAATCAGATATGCGGGCTTTATAACTTTCACTTAGTCATAGGAGCTTTTAAACTAGGGAAGCTAGCTACGAGCCCCCGGTTAGTGTTCGGTGACAGCCGAGGTCAAGCCGTAAACACTTCGGCCAATGTTATGATCGACCCGTCATTTAACATAGTCATCGGATCGCTGACCAGTTTACGCTTATTGTGACAGTGAGTTTTCGGCTTTCTCCATTGAGGTGCTTACCCATGCGAGCTGGAAGCACAATCGCAGTGGTTATCCCTTTGCACACCTAGCTGAACAACGTGGAACATAGGAGGCAAGCACAGGAGCCGGGCAACCCAACTATTTGACCGAAGACACAATTTGAAACCGATGCATATATAGCAATATCCGAGAATGTTTTTGCCGAATCTCTAAAGGTGTCCGGCGTTGTATTGCGATACTTATGCTGGAAACACACAAATAGTTTAAAAGTGCCATAATCTTGGAAAACCAAAAAACGTCAGTAAAAACTTGATGTACGAACAAGATCAAGTGTTCGGTGCCAATCCGAAAATTGGAAAAAATAAAAAATTGTGCTTCTGTCGTGCTTTAACATGACACATCTGATCTCAACACTTCAAGCTGGCTAGCCTACGGCTTCAAGCTCCTTATCCCAAAGGCGGAGTACTTCTTCGAGGCCAGTTTAGCGAACTAAATTCGAGTGGCTTTTTAGAGAGAAGACAGGCTATCCGGCTATTGACCATACACTCGAGTCGGAAAAGGAGCGGTAGAAAAAGACTTTGCAATGACCAAGAAGAAAACACGTTTACTATAAAACAACTCATATAAATTTTAAGAGCCCCCAAGTGACTTGGGTAAAAGAATTTTATGTATAGTGATTGTATGTACCGATGTACTCATATCATATCTGTGTTCCCCCGAACTTTAAACGTGTCTTAACCGACCGTCAGCTTCTCCCTCTTTGGTCAAGGACCGAAAAGTATCATGTACTCCACCTGTCGAAAGCATCGACGGTGTTTCCGATAACCAGGCAATCAGGCCATAAGGCTATAGCTGACAAAGCGCGCTCAGGGAACTTATGCTATATTACTGACGAAGTGTAAGAAGCATCTTCGAAGAAAATAGTACCTCCACCAATACCTTTCTTCGGTTGCTCATATTACTATGAGACTTGTGCAATAGATTTTTTTGTACTCATGAGTTCCGTTGTGTGCCGACCATTATTGAAAACAATAAGAGCGCTAGCTTTCGGCTTCACCCAGTCCGAGGTACTAACTCAGATGACCCGGTAGTAACAATCGCAGAGGTGCTCCCTTTACCTCTTAGCCGAACAATCGGGAACATAGGGGCAAGCACAAGAGCCAGGCAACCCAGCTTGTGAAACACTTAAGTCAACATGGTGCATATTGTGGCGTAATACACGAACATGGAACGAACCCGTACAAGTAGAATCATATGCAAGAGGAAAGGCTTCATAAAGGAAGCCCCCAAGTAAACGGGGTATTTGAATTTGCTTGCAACAAACAAGGTTTTGACAAAGAAAGTATTTCGCAAATGAGTTTTTGTCAAAAAAGCATAATGCTTGGTTGACGCGAACAAAATTTAAAACTAAAGGTTTTTAAGCATGGAAGCGACTTAGCTGGTTAATGTGCTCGGTGTCGATGCACGACCCGAGCTTACGGCGGGACAAGGTCCCAGCCCCCAAGCCGGTCCCGAGGTGGCGGAGCGAAGAGCTCGACACTCCGAAGTGGCGACATAGCATGGCCAATGCAGGCCGGCAGTGTGACGCCGAAGTCCCGGGTGTGGCTTAATGAAGTAATGACAAAGCCCTCGGTCCAGCTGAGGTGACGTGGTACGTCGGCACGCCGAGGTGACAGCGCTGCCCGACCCGGATCCTTTACCTGTGCACAGAAAATAGTGCAAGCCGGAGATAATAGGAATAATAAAAAAATGTTGCATAATTAATAATTTACGCAAAGTGAGTAATAAAAGAAATATGGCCCGTGTGCCGAACACTCGATGAGGTAGAGCTCTCTCAGCGATGCTGAAGTCTCCGAGGCAACCGAACATGTCGGTATGGTGATTCGACCAACAAGGTGATCATGCGAGCCGATTGGGACAACGACGTCGGCCTGCCAACGTGACCGCGTGACGTAGTCGAAGTCGATCACCTACACACATAAAATAGTGTGGTCCAAAAAGGATAATTGCTTTTCGCAAAAATAATTTATTGAAGGAGATGTGGCCTGGCGCTGAAGTCATGTCGATGCAGGGCGTCGGCGTGACGCGGTGAAGGCGTGGCCAAGCCTGAATTCGCATGCCGGTCTGAGTTCCGGATGCGGCATTCGCCGAACTGTATACGAAAACTGACCGAACCACCACGCGACCGTTGTTAATGCGGCCACCATTTGATAGACCCACGTACAGATGATGAAACAAATAAGAGTAATAACTCCTTGGGAAAAATACACCCAAGCAAGAAAAAAATACTAGGATTAATAGCACCTGGTTTATCTGTTATAGTAATCTGAAGAAAGGTTAATCCCAAAATTGGGACTCGATCCACACACCCATTGCCTGATGGGTGATAAAGCAATGACATGGCGATGCTGGCAAAGGTGGGCTCGCCGAGGCAAAGCCCCCGGTCCAGCTAACATGACGAAGCTGGTCGGCTGGTGACGCCGAAGTCACCGGAGTACGTTGATGAAGAAATAGCAAAGTCCTCGGTCTTGCCGAGATGACGTAGCGGGTTAGTAAGGAGACGTTGCAGCTGCCATGTCAGCCGAGGTGTTGAAGCAGTTCGGCGTGATGGACATCGGCTTGAAAAAGCAACAGTGCGGCCATGCCGACGCTAGTCATAACTTGTGACGCGGTCAATGCCAGATTGATGAAGTGACCGAGCGGCAATGTAAGCGCGCCTGACCCGTGCAATCCGTGGGGCGATGGTGTTGGTGATGATTTATCCTTCGCGATGCCGAACTCTTGTTCGACTTGCCGAGCTGATGATCCGACAAGGTTAGGCTCGGCTCGATGAAGCGACGATCTGTCTAGCACAGGTCGGCAGACCTGGAGCAATGTTACCGGACTGGTGTGACACCAATGCGATGGTGAAGAGTGCCTCAAAAAGGCTTAAAATTTTATGGGTACGTGTTAAAAACAACGCACAATACCATAGAAGAAAATCCTTTAAAAAGGTTGTCCAATATCACGTTCCTAAAGAAACATGAATTCTGGTCGGATCCGTATTTGGGCAGAAAACAGATCCGAAAAATGATGCACTAATTGAACGGTTCCAAGAGTTTGGACGGTCGGATCGAGCTGAAATTTTGAGGGGTGGTAGATATAGGAATTTCGCAGCTGATAAACGGTTGGATCTTCCAAAGGACGTCCGAGCTAGGTGCTGGAGACCACGCCCTAAACTTGTCCAGATTCCCGTCCAGATTTGACAGGGCTCCGGTATATCGTAGATTGCCCGAGATTCCTCCATCAAGAGGAGTGCATTCCGCTCCTCACTCACGAGAAAATGGCTGGTCACCGGGATGCCCAGTCCCATGCTTTATGCAAATCAAATCAAAATAATTGCAAATAAAACTCCCCCTGGGAGTCTTGTTAGTTGGAGGCACTCGTTGTTTCGAGCAAGCCATGGATTGTTGCTTGTTGGTGGAGGGCGAGTATAAACTTTACCATTCTATTTGGGAACCACCTATAATGTGTGTAGCATGGAAGATATCACCATCTCTTGGTTGTTATGTTGACAATGAAAGTATACCGCTCAAAATATTATTCATCTCTATTTTAAAACCGAGCTCTGGCACCTCTACAAATCCCTGGAGCTCCTTCAACCTCAACTCCAACTCTATATATTCACTTCCGGGGAGAAAAAAATCAAGGAGAAGGATTCATCGCGTTTTACGATACGGAGCCGCCGCCAAGCCCTAAAACCTCTCAGGAGGGCTGATCTGGAGTCCGTTCGGGGCTCCGGAGAGGGGAACCCGTCGCCGTCGCCATCATCAACCATCCTCCATCACCAATTTCATGATGCTCACCGCCGTGCATGAGTAATTCCATCGTAGGCTTGCTGGACGATGATGGGTTGGATGGGATCTATCATGTAATCGAGTTAGTTTTGTTAGGATTTGATCCCTAGTGTCCACTATGTTCTGAGATTGATGTTGCTATGACTTTGCTATGCTTAATGCTTGTCACTAGGGCCCGAGTGCCATGATTTTAGATCTGAACCTATTATGTTTTCATCAATATATGAGTGTTCTTGATCCTATCTTGCAAGTCTATAGTCACCTATTATGTGTTATGATCCGTTAACCCTGAAGTGACAACAATCGGGATACTTACCGGTGATGACCGTAGTTTGAGGAGTTCATGTATTCACCATGTGTTAATGCTTTGTTCCAGTTCTCTATTAAAAGGAGGCCTTAATATCCCTTAGTTTCCGTAAGGACCCCGCTGCCACAGGAGGGTAGGACAAAAGATGTCATGCAAGTTCTTTTCCATAAGCATGTATGACTATGTTCGGAATACATGCCTACATTACATTGTTGAACTGGAGCTAGTTCTGTGTCACCCTAGGTTATGACTGTTACATGATGAACCGCGTTCGACATAATTCTCTATCATGGATCCATTGCCTACGAGCTTTCCATATATTGTTCTTCGCTTATTTACTTTTCCATTGCTATTGTTACAATCACTACAAAATACCAAAAATATTACTTTTGCTATCGGTACCACTACTATCATATTACTTTGCTACTAAATACTTTGCTGCAGATATTAAGTTTCCATGTGTGGTTGATTGACAACTCAGCTGCTAATACTTGAGAATATTCTTTGGCTCCCCCTGTGTCGAATCAATACATTTTGGTTGAATACTCTACCCTCGAAAACTATTGCGATCCCCTATACTTGTGCGTTATCAGTTTTCATCACAAGTCTTTGCAAACGAGATCTGAAGTTTCATAAGCGGGCAGTTCATGTGGTAGAGCCAGTTGTTCCGAAGTATTTGAGATGGTATGATCACACGATATTGTGGAGCAGGGCGGATCACCTACCGCACGTTGATAACCCGGGTCATTTAGCTCTTGTGGTGGCCCCTCAAGTTGGTGGTTATAAATTTACTAAAGTGCTTATGGATGGTGGCAGCAGCATTAACATCCTATACTATGACACTTTTCCTCGAATGAATTTAACTGACAGGATCTTAAGCCGTCTTCCACAGTCTTCCATGGTGTGGTGCCTGGTAAGTCGGCATATCCTGGCAGAAAAATTGCCCTGGAAGTAGCCTTTGGTGATGAGTATGATTACAGAACAGAGACATTGTGGTTTGAAGTGGTCAAAATCAAGAGTTTGTATCATACTTTATTCGAACGGCTGGCTTACGCTAAGTTCATGGCTCGCCCTTGCTATGTCGATTTACAACTCAAGATGCCATGGCGAAAGGGCACAATTATGGTCCATGGTGATCGAAAAGTCACCTTGGAATGTGAAGAAGGGGAAGCGGCTTATGGAGAGTTAGCTTGTGCTACTAAGGAGCTTAAGTTTTACAAGGATAATGTTGACCCGGCTGATATGACCCATCTGAAGAAGCCCACTACTGAGCAAGACCCTTTGTTGAAGTTTAAGTCGGCTGATGATACCAAGCAAGTTGATTTTTTCCCTGGCGACTCATCTAAGCAGTTCACTATGGGGGCTAATATGGATCCTAAATAGGAAAGCACGCTTAACGAGTTCATCTGTGAGAATCGGGACATCTTTGTGTGGAAACCTTCTGACATGCCAGGTGTACCAAAAGAATTCATTGAGAACACTCTTAATGTGGATCCTAAATTTAAGCCGGTCAAACAGTTCCTTCATCATTTTAATGAAGAGTGACGTAAGGCTATTGGAGAACAAGTAGCCCGGCTCTTAGCGGCTGGGTTTATTGTAGAAGTTTTCACCCAGAGTGATTGGCTAACCATGTGCTTGTACTCAAGAAGAACGTCACATGGCATATGTGTGTTGACTAGAGAGACCTCAACAAAGCTTGTCCAGCTGATCTGTTTGCTCTCCCCCGTATCGACCAGATCATTAATGCAACGACGGGTTGTGAGAGTTTATGCTTCTTGGATGCTTATTCTGATTATGATCAGATCAAGATGGCAGTTAAAGTCCAAGAGAAGACGGCTTTCATCACGCCTTTTGGAGCCTTCTGCTATGTTTCTATGCCTTTTGGGCTCAAGAGTGCTCATGCGACTTATCAGTGTTGTGTTCAGAATTTTTTTAACAGTCAGATTGGGCGCAACGTTCATGCTTATGTGGATGATATTGTGGTTAAGTCTAGGAAGAAGGAGACTCCCCTGGATGATCTGAAATAAAATTTTGACAATCTCTGGGTCTACAAAATGATGCTTAACCCGGCCAAGTGTGTTTTTGGTGTGCCTGCAGGTAAACTGTTGGGGTTTCTGGTCTCAGAACAGGCATTGAAGCTAACCCGGAGAAGATAAAGGCTATCACTTCACTTTCTAAGCTGGCGTGTGTAAATGATGTCCAACATTTGACAGGTCGCATTGTGGCTTTAAGCCGGTTCATAAGTCGCCCGGGAGAGAAGGCAATTCCTTTATATCAGATGATGAAAAAGACAAATCATTTTGTCTGGAGTGATGCTGCCAATGAGGCGTTTGAGGCGCGCAAGAAACAGTTAGCTGAGCCGCCCATCCTTGCTGCTCCCATTGAAAAAGAGCCTTTGCTCCTGTACGTGTCGGCTAATAATAAGGCAGTCAACATAGCAGTTGTTGTGGAGCGCAAGGAGGCGGGTAAGGAGTACCCAGTTCAGCGACTGACTTATTATGTCAGTGAGGTATTGACTGAGTCGAAGCAACGATATCCACATTGGTAGAGATTGGTGTTTGGGGTGTTCATGGCGAGTCACAAGCTGAAGCATTATTTTCTTGGTCATCCTATTAATGTGCTTAGCTCTGCTCCTTTAGGAGATATTATTCAAAATAGAGAAGCCACGGGCCGGGTTACTAAGTGGGCAATTGAACTTGGACCTCATAATTTGAAGTATGTGCCAAGAACAACCATCAAGTCTCAAGCTTTGGTGGATTTCATAAATGATTGGACAGAGTTGCAGACACCTAAGGAGAAGCATGACAACACATATTGGACAATCCACTTTGATGGGTCCAGACAGTTGGAGGGCTCGGGGATGGAGTTATTTTGACTTCCCCATGAGGTGACAAATTTTGTTACGTTTTAAGGCTAATGTTTCATTGCACTAACAATGCAGCTGAGTATGAGACTTTACTCCATGGGCTTCGCGTGGCTAAGGAGATGAATTTAAGCTGGGTCAGGTGCCTGGGCGACTCTGACCTCGTGGCTCAGCAAGTCTCGGGCAAGTGGGACTCTAAAGACCCGCTCATGGCAGCTTATCGCCGGGCGGTTGACAATATTGCTAGTCACTTTCAAGGCTATTAGGTGGATCACCTTGATCGGCGGAAAAATGAGGTGGCTGATGCATTGTCCCAGTTTGGGTCTCACGTAAGCTGGTGACCCCTAATATATTCCTCGATGTGTTGCACAATCCTTCGGTCAAGTTACCGTCGGAGGAGGACCTTGTTGTCCCTGACCCGAAGGCACAGATGGTGGCGGCTCTTCACGCTATTCCTGACTGGACGTTTCCTTATCTAGCTTATATGACTCGGGGCGAGTTACCCGAGGATGAACTTTAGCACAACAGATCATTAGGAGGTCTAAGTCTATGACTATTATCAACGGCGAGTTACACCGATGTAGTGTGACAGGCGTGTTCCAATGCTGTGTTTTTCCTGAGGAGGTCTGTGAAATTTTACGAGATATTCACGAAGGCGATTGGGTCATCATGCTGCCTCAAAATCTTTGGTGGCTAAATCTTTTCGTCATGGGTTTTACTGGTTAACGGATCTTGCTGATGCAGAGGATATATTGCTAGTGATACGTCCATTTTGCATCATCCTTTTATATCGATATTTATTGCATTATGGGCTGTTATTACACATTATGTCACAATACTTATGCCTATTCTCTCTTATTTTACAAGGTTTACATAAAGAGGGAGAATGCCGGCAGTTGGGATTCTGGGCTGGAAAAGGAGCAAATATTAGAGACCTATTCTGCACAGCTCCAAAAGTCCTGAAACTTCACGGAAGTCATTTTCAAAATATATAAAAAATAATGAGCGCAAGAAGTTCCAGCGGGGGGCCACACCCTGCCCACTAGGGTGGGGGGCGTGCCCTACCCCCTGGACGCACCCCCTGCCTCATGGGTCCCCTGATGGCCCTCCAATGCCCATCTTCTGATATATGGAGTCTTCGGATGAGGAAAGAAAAGGAGAAGCTAGCTTTCGGGACGAGACTCCGCCACCACGAGGCAGAACCTTGGAGGAACCAATCTAAGGCTCTGGCAGAGCTGTTCCGCCGGGGAAACTTCCCTTCGAGAGGGGGAAATCATCGCTGTCGGTGTCAAAACCGGCGGATCTCGGGTAGGGCGTCCCGAACTATGCGTCTAAGGCGGATGGTAACAGGAGGCAGGGAACACGATGTTTTACCCAGGTTCGGGCCCTCTTGATGGAGGTAAAACCCTACGTCCTTCTTGATTTATTCTTGATTATATGAGTATTACAAGAGTTGATCTACCACAAGATCAGAGAGGCTAAATCCTAGAAGCTAGCCTATGGTATGATTGTATCTTGTCCTACGGACTAAAACCCTCCGGTTTATATAGACACCGGAGGGGGTTAGGGTTACACAAGGTCGGTTACAAAGAAGGAGATATCCATATCCGTACTTCCTAGCTTGCCTTCCATGCCAAGTAGAGTCCCATCCGGACACGAGACGAAGTCTTCAATCCTGTATCTTCATAGTCCAACAGTCCGGCCGAGGAATATAGTCCGGCTGTACGGAGACCCCCTAATCTAGGACTCCCTCAGTAGCCCCTGAACCAGGCTTCAATAACGATGAGTCCGGTGTGCAGTGTTGTCTTCGGCATTGCAAGGCGGGTTCCTCCTCCGGATTCACCACAGAAGAGTTCGAATAAAAGGATAGTGTCCGACCCTGCAAAATAAGTTCCACATACCACCGTAGAGAGAATAATATTTCCACAAATCTAATCTGCTGACACGTTTTGGCAACATGATATTATGCCATGGCCCGGTGATTATTCGAACCGTTTCCTTTAACTAGCCCCGCACATAACGCGAGGCAGTTGCTTGACACGTCTTGTCAAGTAGAGATCGTGTCCCCCTTATTACGGGATTCTCATCAATATGGGTGTGGGTAACCCAACCGCACCATCAATTACGGCGCTTGGAGGATAAGCGAGTTTTACCAGGCTAGTGGGGGTGCATAGTTTCGACCGCCCTTATAAAGGGATAAGGTTTATCCTTTTTCTACCCACGCCTTCTTCCTCCTTGCTCATCCATTCTCGCACACTCGAGCTCCAACACCCAAGTCCACATCCTTCCCCTCAACCTTCTCCAAACATGTCTGGAGCGGGAGGCAAATAGATGGCTTCCTCCGTTACGGAGGGACACATCAAGAAGTTGCGCGAAGCCGGATACTTAGCCGCGAATATCGCGCATCGGCTACCCGCTGCGGGGCAGATTGTTCCTACCCCGGAACCTCATGAGAGGGTAGTTTTCCTCCACCACTTCCTCCGCGGACTGGGGTTTTCCCTCCATCCATTCGTCCGTGGTCTTATGTTCTACTACGGGCTGGACTTTCATGATGTAGCCCCGAACTTCATCCTCAACATTTCGGCGTTCATCGTCGTGTGTGAGGCTTTCCTCCGCATCCGACCCCACTTAGGCCTGTGGCTGAAGACCTTCAATATCAAGCCAAAGGTGGTGGGAGGCCAACAAGCAGAATGCGGCGGAGCCATGGTGGGCAAGATGCCCAATGTTATATGGCTTGAAGGATCCTTCGTGGAGACCATAAAGGGGTGGCAATCGGCATGGTTCTACATCACCGAGCCGCGCGACACCAACTGGGTGGCGGCCCCCGAGTTTCGATCCGGAATCCCCACGCGGCTCACCTCCTGGAAAGAGAAGGGCCTATCCTGGGGTTCATCGGTGGAGCTGGACGGACTCCAGAAATGTATCCGGAATATGGCAAGCAAGAAGCTCAAGCTTGTCAACATAGTCCAGGTCATGTTCATCCGCCGGATCCTCCCGTGTCAACAACGGGATTTCAACTTGTGGGAGTTCGATCCGGCCCAGCACCAGACTCTGAGCGAGCTCTTCGACACGATGCACAAGGACGTCTGGAGGGTGCTGTTCAAGGGCACCGAGGTCCCTCCCTCTCTCACCGAGGACCGCGGGCTAAGCGCGAAGCGCCTAGCGCATTCGGTGAGTTCTATACATCCGGTAGGATATTTATTTCCCCTAGCTTAACCATGTGCGGGGTCTGAGCTCCATGCCTTCAATAGGACTGGGTGGAGATGTCGGGGCAGATTAACTGTCCGGCCCCGCTGCCCGAAGACACTACGGACGCTCTCCTGACGGAGATGCTGTCTCCGGCTCCTTAAAAGGTGCCAGAGAAGACCAAGAAGGCCCAGGGAACCCGAAAGAGTTCCCGACGCCAGGTGTTATTGGACTCATCATACGATAACTCCGCCACGCACTCCTCCCCCGAAGACGAGGAGGAAGATGAAGATGACCCCCTTTCAGTCGGGGGAGACAAGAAAAGGAAGGCCGCCCCGACCGGGGGGCCGAAGGGTCCAAGAAGGGGAGGACTCTCCTTCTGGACTACTCCACCACCGCCGCCGAAGGCGAAGATGAGTGGCTGCTCAGGGCCAAGCCCCTGGCGAAGTTGTAAGTATTTGGATACCAGAGTAACTCATAGCATACCTTTGTCGCACTGCTTCCCCTAACACCGAATATGATTATGCAGACCGCCCCAAGCCCGTATCGACGTATCTTCGTCGGGCGGCTCCTTGGACTCGTCGGATATGGGTAGCGATCCACTTCCGATCGCCACCTCCCCTTGCCTTACTAACAATGCCGAGGTATTGTCTCAAGAGGTACCGGGTCGAGGGGAGACAATCCCGGAGGCGCCTCAAGGTGACCTTCCGGACTCCAGGAGCAGAGGGAGTAAGGCTCCCGAGGGCTCCGAGTTCGGCCCTCAGCCGAACACCGTGCCAGAACCCCCAGTGGTTCCGGACTCGGGCAGGAGGCCTCCTTCCAAAAGCGGCAAGATGCCTGTGCCGGTTACCTCTGCCCATCCAGGGGCACCGGACAATCTGCTGGGAGCGCTTCGCAGCGCTTCCATCGACAAAGAGCACCGCACTATTGTGAGTGCGGTGATCCAGAAGGTTCAGTCCGCCAAGAGCGGACTGACTGAAGCCTGTGCTAGCCTTCTAACAGGCTTTGAGGTAAGTATTTGAAATATAGGAAAAATATTACCGCATAGACAGTAGCCCCTGATGCTCTGTTCGGTGTTCACAAAGAAAAGCCGAATATAGGATCAAACAATATCGCAGGAGTCTAATAGAAGTATGTCTATATGCGTATGCAGGCTTCGCTGCTGGCCTCTGCCGCACTGACTGCAGAGGTCACCGCACTGAAGCAGGACCTCAAAGGGTCTAAGGAAGAGCTCGGCCTTGCCAAGAGGCAGCTCGAGGAGAACAAAGATAAGTAGTACCTAGTCTATGGATATATATATATATAAAAAGAATGCGATTGCAAAATGACAGGATCATCGTAAATTTGCCAGGGGCCACGACCGAGGTGGCGACCCTGAAGCAAGGGCTATCCGAGGCCGAAAACAAAGCGGCCCAGGAGCGCACTGAGCGGGAAAAATAAGAGGCACGGGTGGGCGAGGTGCAGCAAGAGCTCCACGCTCTCGTGATGAAGCACGAGGCGTCGGAGCTTGACTTGAAGACGCGAGAGTCCGAGCTTGCCGCGGCCCTTGAGAGTGCAAAGGGTGCCAAGGCTGAAGCCCAAAAGGCTCTCCAGGAGATTGATGCGATGAAGAAGATATCGGCGAGTAAGGCATTCTATACGCAAAGCAAGCATGTGAAAGTAAATTACTTGTTACTTACCTGAATCCGGAGCTCTCTAGGAGCATTCGCAGATTTGCCCCGCAGCGTGTCTGATGCTGCACGGTTTTACCAGGCCGAGGAGGGAAGCTCAACGGAGAAGCTGTTCTGGTCTCAGTATACTGAGACCGAACACCCAATGCCTCTGAGCGACCAACTGAAGCAACTGGTCGAGCTGCACAAGGTGGCCGAACAGGCCATGAAGGGCTTTATAGTCCGGATGTGGCCTGGTGACGCCCTTCCCAACAGCTACTTCGGCCTGGTGAGGCGGCTTGTGGATGCCTGCCCACGGCTGGAAGTCATCAAGCGGTTCGTCTGCATCGAAGGTGCACGCCGGGCTTTCGCCCGTGCGAAGGTGCACTGGGCCAAGATGGACGCTGTGAAGCTGGTGAAGGAAGGGCCGCCGCAGGGCAAGGAGCATCGCCACCCCGAGATGTATTATGAGGGTGTCCTAAAGGGTGCCCGTCTTGTAGCAGACGAGTGTGCGAAAGATGTAATATTTGAGTAAACTTGCTCGTGTTATCCTGTATTATGAAAACTTGTTCATCTGCGCTATGCAACGCTTGTTTGAATTTAAAATATTGCCTTCTGTTCGGTTGTTTATCAAATCTGAGAGATGGCTAGTCGTCGGCTTCTGCCCCCACGCCACGAGTGCTGGGGTGTTCGGGATAAACCTGAGCACTCTTGTTCCCATTGTTGGGTCCTTCGAGGGAGGTGCTCAGCACAATGAACAAGGCAATCGGACTATAATGCGTTATCACTCTCACTTAGCCATAGAATTC